>NW_028270154.1:63960495-64113161 GCF_037043375.1 Chiloscyllium plagiosum | reverse complement strand
CCTTGTTCTCACTAGACCCCACGTTCCCAACGTTTTTGGTATCTTATTTATTTTGTCCTTTTTGAAAACAGACCCAAAGTATATGTTTAATTGGTCAGGCATCTCTTTATTTGTCTGTTTCTCACTACCTTTGGCTTCACCAATCTTTTTTCTCTTCACATACGCATAGAGGATTTTACAATCTGTTTGCATGTTCCCTTAAGGCTACATAATACTCTACTTACCCACTCTTATTCAATCCCTTTTCCTTCTTTACTGAAATCTAAACAGCTCCTGATCCTCCAGTTCGGCTGTTTCTTTAGCCAATTTGTATGCCCGCCCGTCTTTTGGATCTAATGCTATTCATAAATTTGTTCATTAGCCATAGTAATTTTTCATGTTATTTTTGTGTCAGGCAGGACATCCAGTCTTTAAATGTTTGCCATTGCCTATCTACTGTCAGCCTTTTAAGTAGCATTTCCCAATTTATCATGCCAGCTTGCGCTTTGTACCATTATAGTTTCCTTTGACAGCATTTACAGCCTTCCACTGTCTCATACTCAGTCAAATAGTAGCGTATTGGTTTGTAAACTGGTGTAGTGTAATACATCCTTCTCACAGTTGATATAAATGCAATTCTATTGCAAAGTGACGTTTGTGTTCTTTTCAAGCATAAACTGTTTGCTCACAATGATACTGATGTAACAACTGCCCATGACTCAAGGATGATTAGGATGAATTGACAAATGTTATTTGTTCTTCTTCATTGCACTATTATGTCTGTATGCTTATAATACAACTAAAGAGTACCTATTTCAGAGTTCAATTTTGAACACAGTCAAATGTAGCATCCCAATGATAAGTGAAGGATCAAACAATGTGGATAATAAAACGCATGGCACAACTGATGTTACTGGAATTTCAGAAAAACTGGGGGATTGAAGGTGCAATGATTGACTTGGAAATATCTTAGTAACGAGTGTGATACTGGAAAAGCACAGCAGGGTCAGGCAGTATCTGAGGAGCAGAAGAATCAATATTTTGTCAAGGGGTCATGCCCGAAACGTCGATTCTTCTGCTCCTCGGATGCTGCCTGACCTGCTGTGCTTTTCCAGCACCACACTCTCAACTCTGATCTCCAGCATCTGCAGTCTCACTTTCTCTTTTGGAGTACCTTAGTAGTATTCTATTCTGAATATTATGCACCAGTATTATATCTTTCTGTGTGATTTAATAACAGACTTTTTTTGTTTCATTTATACAGCGACATGTAGATTTAAGTACCACTTTCATGTTGCTTTGGCTGTAGTTATAACTGATGAAATATTGGCCAGGAAGATGCATGTAATCTCAAAGAAAAATTCTCCACATGCCGCACATAGCAGCAATACACTAAATGAAGTCAATGCGTTATCATCAGCCTAAGTGAACACCAGCAGGTTTGAAGAGTCACATTGAGAATGTAGGAGTTGGCCATGTTTCACTGCCTTAAATCTGCATAACCCTAAGCAACTCATTTGAAAAGCTGCCGCTGCTGTCAGCAGCTACCTTATCTGAAGAGTATCAATTTGACTTGTTTTGACACACCATCTAGAAAAGGTGATGTATCAATATTTTTCTTCATGATCTAAACGTTGAGCTAATTTATAAAAGAAAATAATTTCAGCTATGTGAAAAAAAATTCTTATGAAGCCAGATATTTGTTGTTCTGCCAGTAATAGAAAGGTGAATTTTGTGCCAAATTTGCAATTAGTATGCAAACATCAAAGAGAGGCACTGCTATTCTCTTGCCAGAAATCAGCCCTGAGTTCTGAACAGGATACCCAAAATGAAGGGCCCAATGCAATTTGCCAACCTCACTAGCAGCCACAATGGAATTTTTACCTTATGTTCATGAGATTAAATGTATATAATAATCTTGCCAATTAATGGGTGGAGCAAACGGGAACTGTTACAGAGTCTATGGCATCTTGCAAGATATCTAAAAGTGCATCTATTATTTATAGGGCCACTTCCTTCATTAATGAATCCTGGGAATTTATTGGCCTTTTATCCCATCAATTTTCTAACACCATTTCCCTACTAAGACTGATTTCCTTCAGTTCCTTGCTCTCACTAGACCCCACGTTTTTTTCCATTGCTGAGAGCAGCTGTGAAGGACAAATAAATTTCATGTGGCTATCCCTAACATTTTTGCTTCAGAATTCAGTAATGAGACACAATATAGTGATAATATACATCTCAACTTCTTCCACCTTTCCTTATTGGTTATGTTTTCAACTTACAGTATCTTGTTTTCTAATTGGGTGAGGTGAATTTGAATTTAAAATATCTTTCCTTTAGCATCCTCAGTTTGCACACAAACTACATCATAGAATCACTACACTATGAAAGCAGGCCATTTGGCCCATCGACTCTGCAGTAACCCTCCAAAGACATCCCAGCACTGCCCGCCCCACCCTATAATCCTGCATTTCCAATGGCTAATTTACCTAGCTTGCACACCCCTAGCCACCATGGACAATTTAATATGGTACATTTACCTAACCTGAATACCTTTGAACTGTGGGAGGAAATTGGTGTTCCAGAAGGAAACCCACACAGACATGGGGACAATGAGCAAACTCCACATAGGTAGATGCCCAAGAGTGGAATTGACCTCGGGTCCCTGGCGGTGTGAGGCAGCAGTGCTAACCACTGAGCCACCATGCTGTCCAAAGCTAAGTACAACAGAGATGAAATGGAGGGCAAATACTCCACCTATAGAGAGGACTTCTTCCACTGGCAAAAGTCGTACAACAGGTGATGTGCAGGGTGCACAATTTAAACTGAGGATATTTCTTGTATCTACTTATGAGCCTTCCTTTCAACACCCACTTCTCAATAGAAACAGCTTCTGAGACCAACAGAAGATTGCTTTCTTTCATGCTCTTAGATCATTTGAAGTTTTCTTTATAAACAAATTAATGTGTTAAAAACTAAGAAAAAGTGGTGATATTAATTAAAGTTGCATGCTCAGGTAGAAATAATTTTCTATCTGGTTTCACCTCTGCAATTACATTCTTTGGTGATTCATTTTATATCATGGATTTTAGAAGGAGTGTTCAGCTTTAGGTCAAGTGTAGCAACAGACCTTAATGCCTCCTGAGATCAAGATTCAACACTGGTCAAGGATCGTACCACAGACTAATTACCATTCTGTAAGTCTCTTTAGCTTATCATGCGTTGTATTTACTAAATTGTGAATTTGGAGAGCAATTAATACATTTCATGTATCTATTCACAAAGTCACCTACCAGCTGTTCTGCAGCTCTCCCTTGTTTATGTTTTTGCCTCTAAAGGTAGTTATTTGTCTCACTCTACAGATATTATCGAACCATGATATCTTCTAAAGTCATAGAAATGTACAGCACGGACTTATCCAGATATACATCACAGTCTTTGCCCATTGCTCTGGTTTGGATGACCAGCTGGTATTTGAGACCCCTCTGCAAACTCTGCGCTCTAGCTATGGACTCCATCCTTCTCTCTGGCTATGATCTATGGTGGAACAAAATTACTTGAAACCTTGGCATCCTATTAGACTCACAAAGAAACTTCTTACGCTCACATGCACTCCATCAAAAACAACCACAATGTTTACTTCTGTAAAGTTGGTCATTTCTGTTCTGAGGTTTGGTCACCTGATCCAAAACAATAACTCTGATTTCTGTCCATAGATGCTGACAGACCTGCTGAGTTTTTCCAGCAATTTCTGTTCTTGTGGCCATTTCTGTCCTTGCCTTAGCTTATCTGCTGATACACAGATTTATGTGTTTGTCATCTCTAGACTTGACTGTTCCATTGTTCATCAATGGCAAACCCAAGCCATTTGAAATGTTACTGTTCCTACCTGATTTCACCAATTCCTGTTCACCAATCACCCCTGTGCATGTTGATCTGCATTGATGTCCCATCCAAGAATTACTTGGCACAGTCGCTCAGTGGTTAGCACTGCGGCCTCACAGTGCCAGGGACCCATATTTATTCCAGCCTTGAGTGACAGTCTGTGTAGAGTTTGCACATTCTCCATGTGTCTACGTGGGTTTCCTCTGAGTGTTCTGGTTTCCTCCCACATTCCAAACATGAGCGTGTGAGGAGAATTGGCCATGCTAAATTGTGCTAGTGTCCAGGGATGTACAGGCTAGGTGAGTTAGCCATGGTAAATGTGGGGTCATGGGGATAGGATGGAGGGCTGGATCTGAGTGGAATGTTCTTCAGAGGGACAGTGTAGATTTGATGGGCCAAATGACCTCTTTCTACACTATGAATTCTAAGGTACTCAATTTAAAACCTTCTGCTTCTGTCACTCTATGATCCCGTCCTTCTCTTTCTGTGTAAATTCCTCCAATATTACAAACTTTCAAGACATCTGATCCCCAATTCTGACTTATTGAGTATTTTTAGTTCTGAAAATGCCCCCATTTGCAGCTTCAGCTGCCTCAAACATAAACTCTGCCTTTCTGCCTTCCTCTTCATCTGTTGGATGCTGCATCAAATGTACCTTGTTGGACTCATTCAGTTACTTGTATTCTCCATATCTCCCAACATGGATTAAACAGGATGTATGCCTATATCCGATATTTACACAAACACACATATAAACACTCTTGCCAAAAGTCATTACTTGAAATGTGTGCAACTATTGTACACTAGAAGGCATATCTTTTGTGAAAATGACTAAACTGCATGGATCAGATCCATAGGTTTTCAGTTAAAAAGTTGACATTATTACCATAATGCAATTATTGCAATGATAAAGCTTTCATATAAATTATTTTGTTGTTTCCCCACAGGGTCAGCAAAAGCTGAAACAAGTGCTGTAATCTTGTTTGTGATTTTATATTTCTTTAATTGTTTATAGTTAATAATTGATAATTGGAAACTTAATGACGCAATTTTGTTGAGCACTGAAGTGACATTTTACTTGTTTGGCGGGCATTACTATATTGCCAAATATAAGCTTTAGCATTATCAAAGGAGGTTATGGAATACCTTGGCTGATCGCTGTTTGAAATACTATCCACAAAGCAGCACAGACATTAAATTGCATCTGCATCATCCATCAAAAGTAATCTTCCAAAATGTGCTGCTAAAGCTCATTGGGTTTTAAATGCTTTATGTGTGCTCTGCAAACCCCATGGGTTAAGTTTCCAATGTAATTAATTTATAGTGAATGTAAGGTATATTTAAATATTTACAATGGTAAAAAAAACTTAGTACAAATGGTGTTCTTGTTTCATAATCTGATATGCTTAATGTGAATAGGATTTGAAATATACACTGCATTAGCCATTAAACTGTCTTAAATGCATTGATAGTGAAAAATAAGTAAAATCTCAAGTGCCATGAATAATATCAAAAGGAACAGTTGCAGATATATTAATGCACCGAGAACTGATCTGCCAAAGATATCGCATGTGAAGACACTTTGAATTTCAAAGTGTCCAGACCCTAATTATAAATCAACAGTATGACTTTAGTGCTCTGATAAATAACTTAGCAACTTACAGTCAATTAAAATTGGAAAGATACACAATAAATGTCACAACAGTTTGCCTTATATCAATTTTAGCTAGCAGTGCAATTGAGGGGTGAAATGTTCTGATATTAAAATTGATGCACATTTGCTGTGTCCCAGATTGCTGTGTGGTACAAAGCAAATGCACAATAATTACAAGTTTAATTATGCCCAAACATTGCTCAAATATAGGCACAGTGATTGGGAAACGCATAACAAAGACTTTTATTATTTTAATCCTCTGGAGAACATTGCATTTTCAGTCATCTCCTCTGTGATTTCTAGTTTGTGCTTTGATTATAAAATATCTCCCAGATGGCCCACAAAGGCTGCAGGCTCTATCACCATTTAAACCTGTAAAACATCCCTACCAACTATATGCCATTGTTTCTGTTAGCAGGTGCACAGATATTTCACTAATATGTTATAACAGAATCTTTACTTTGCAAACAGTATATAGTAGGGTCTATTTTGAAGAGTGGAATCATGAAGAAGGGAATGTCTTAAAAGAATCCCTTTGACAAATCAAAGCAAAAATAATTATGCCTCACCATAAAAAAGAAGTGCAGTTCTACTGGAAAGAGCAAGGTCGTGGAAATAAATCAACAGCTCTTTTAGAGAGCTGTCTTAGACACAGTGGGCAGAATGGCCTCCTGCATTGCGTGATTCCATGATTCATTCAAATCAATAGGGTTCTGAAAAATATGGTTTTTCCTCTATTTCTGTCAATTTAGTTATTATTGTTTTTGCCTATCATGACCATCCTCAGCTTCCTCCATTGCCACAGCGAATCAGACCACAAATTGGAGGAACAACACCTTATTTCCTGCCTAGGCAGCCTATAGCCCGGAGGACTCAAAATTAGGTTCTCCGATTTCCTTCGATTTCCAAATAACTTCCCTTCCCATTCCCCGACTCCCTTTCCAGCCCCTTCTCCTCCCTTTCAATCCTCTGACCAAACCTTCCTTCCAGCTACCAACCGGATTCATTCCTCCCAGCGACCAACCAGGCCGTACCCTGTACCTGTGACCACCTATCCCTACCTCACCACTCAACCCTTCTCACCACCCAAAACTGTCCCCAAACCCCACCCCTCCCCCTTTATCTGCAGCTCTCCTTACACCAACCCCAAGTCCTGAAGAAGGATTACACCCGAAATGTTGACTTCATCACCTCCTGACTTGTTGTGTTCTTCCAGCATCCTGTTTGTCTGTCTTTGCTTCAGCAGTGAGCTCTCTCACATTTCTGACAAGAAATGGGCTGCAAGTGGTTACAGAATGTAACAGATCCTGGGCATTGAATTATCTTCATTAGATACAATAATTAACCTGAGATATTTCTGCAATCCTGATATTTGATGCTGTTTTGTGTCTCCGACATGATCAATGACAAGTCAATTCCCTGATGATGTCATTAATGCTCATTGTTACAACAGAAGAATCTTTTTAAAGACCAATGGAAACAGAGCAGTTTAATCATGTATTTCTCATATAAATTGTCAGGAACCATTCTGAGAGATCTGGTTTTGCTGAAAATGCAACAAAGCTGTTTGTCTTTCTCTTATCAGAGCAAATGTAAGAATGCCAAGCTTGAAACAATCACAACAATTTGTATCACACACGCAAAAGGAGCTGGTTGGTTGCCAAGTCAACTCTAATTGGCTGAGATGTCACCAAGGAAAAAGCAACAGGAATCTATAGGCTCCTCAATGTATCCAATGCTTCAAAACAAAGAGCAAGACTTGAGCATGTTCATTGCATTTGCTGAAAGTGGATCCCTATGTTTACAGATATGTCTCCTGAAAATCAAAATAAGTTACTCACATTAAGACAATGATTGACTATTGTGAATCAGCCCATTAGGTGACTTTTTTTTTGTTCAGGCCATGTGGGCCTTGTCAGCTAGGCTAGCATTTAATATCCATTCCCAGTAGCCCTTGAGAGGTGATGGTCAGCCCCCTTCTTGAACCACTCAGTCCATTTGGTTTAGGTAAATCTGAAATGCTGTTGTCGAGGAAGTTCCAGGATTTTGACTCAGTGACATTGAAGGAATGGTGATAGATTAGGATTGTGAAGTAGATATCATGAAATTATGGAATAATCTCCAATTGTGGACAGTTGGTTTTGGGTCTTCAACCATGAACTAATTTAATACAATCTGCAGGCTGTCCATTATGAACAGTCAGAGGAAGTGTTGTCAACTGACTTCGGCAAAATCCTGAAGAAGGGCTAATGCCCGAAACGTCGATTCTCCTGTTCCCTAGATGCTGCCTGACCTGCTGCGCTTTTCCAGCAACACATTTCCATTTCGGCAAAATGTTGTATTTTCTATTAATATTCATGGTCCAAGTGTTTTATAGAACATAGAACATAGAACAATACAGCGCAGTACAGGCCCTTTGGCCCTCGATGTTGCGCCGATCCAAGCCCACCTAACCTATACTAACCCACTATCCTCCATATACCTATCCAATGCCCGCTTAAATGCCCATAAAGAGGGAGAGTCCACCACTGCTACTGGCAGGGCATTCCATGAACTTACAACTCGCTGAGTGAAGAACCTACCCCTAACTTCAGTCCTATATCTACCCCCCCTTAATTTAAAGCTATGCCCCCTTGTAATACCCGACTCCATACGCGGGAAAAGGTTCACACTGTCAACCCTATCTAACCCCCTAATCATCTTGTACACCTCAATCAAGTCACCCCTAAACCTTCTTTTCTCTAATGAAAACAGCCCCAAGTGTCTCAGTCTTTCCTCATACGATCTTCCTTCCATACCAGGCAACATCCTGGTAAACCTCCTCTGCACCCGTTCCAGTGCCTCCACATCCTTCCTATAGTATGGCGACCAAAACTGCACACAATATTCCAGATGCGGCCGCACCAGAGTCTTATACAACTGCATCATGACCTCAGGACTCCGGAACTCAATTCCTCTACCAATAAAAGCCAGTACGCCATATGCCTTCCTCACCGCACTATTTACCTGGGAGGTATATGTATTTTCTTACCCTCAAATGTTGTCAATTCTAACTTAAATAATTCCAGCAGCAGGCTTTTATGAATCATTTATTATCATACAGAGAAAGGGAAAAAAACAATACACTGGCTCAATGGCTTTTCGGATGATATACCAACAGTAGCTGTCGTGAAGCAAAAATAGAAATTGCTGGAAAAGTTCAGCAAGTCTGGCAGCATCTATGGAGAGAAATCAGGATGTGGAGGTGCTGGTGTTGGACTGTGGTGGGCAAAATCAGAAGTCTCACGACACCAGGTTATAGTCCAATAGGTATATTTGAAATCACAAGCTTTCGGAGTGCGGCTCTTTTGCCAGGTAGACAGGCAGGAGGCTGGAGGAACACAAGTCAGGTAGCATTAGGAGGTTGAGAATTCGACATTTCGGGTGTAACCCTTCTTCAGGGGTGGGATGGGTGTAGGGAGAGCTGCAGATAAAGGGGATGGCAGGGCAGGGTGGTGAAGTGGGGATAAGTGAAGGCAGGCAGAGGGTATGACCTGGTTGGTCAATGGGAGGATCGAATCCTGTAGGTGGCTGTGAAGCACATATGGCTTCTAACTTTGAGAGAAATCAGAGTTAATGTTTTGGGACAAGTGACTTTTCCACAGAACTGATGGTAGCTCGGAAAATATCAGTTTATAAGCAGAAGATAGGGTGGGGGGAGGGGGGATAAGGAGGTGGGGATAGAGCCCAAACAGAGAGAAGAACAGTTGGACGTACAAATGAGTGAATAATGATCTGCCTAGGAGAGTAAATAGCTATTAATGGAAACTGTTAGTGGCGAACAATAGATTGTAGCTGCCGTGGTATGTCTGATTCAGAGCAGCTTTTTACATTACTTTTAAAGGTGGCCACAAACAATGTCTTAGGAGAAAGTGAGGACTGCAGATGTTGGAGATCAGAGTCAAAAAGGTGTGGTGCTGGAAAAGCACTGCCGGTCAGCCATATTCCGAGAAGCAGGAGAATCAACATTTCGAGCATAAGCTCTTCATCAGGAATGTGGGGGGGCTGAGAGATAAATGGGAAAGGGATGGGGCTGGGAGGAAGGTAGCTGGGAATCCAATAGGTAGATGAAGGTGGGGTTGAAGGTGATAGGTCAGAGCGGAGGGTGGAGTGGATAGGTGGGAAGGAAGATGGACAGGTAGGACGTTCAAGAAGGCGGTGCCAAGTTGGAGGGTTGGATCTGGGATAAGATCAGGGGAGGGGAAATGGGGACACTGGTGAAATCCACATTGATCCCGTGTGGTTGGAGAGTTCCGAGGCAGAAGATGAGGTGTTCTTCCGCTGGGCATTGGTGGCGAGAATTTGATGGTGGAGGAGGCCCAGGACTTGCATGTTGTTGTGGTTCTGTTCACTGAGCTGGGAATTTGTGTTGCAGACGTTTCGTCCCCTGTCTAGGTGACATCCTCAGTGCTTGGGAGCCTCCTATGAAGCGCTTCTGTGTTGTTTTCTCCGGCATTTATAGTGGTTTGTCTCTGCCGCTTCCGGTTGTCAGTTCCAGCTGTCCGCTGCAGTGGACGGTATATTGGGTCCAGGTCGATGTGTTTGTTGATTGAATCTGTGGATGAGTGCAATGCCTCTAGGAATTCCTTGGCTGTTCTCTGTTTGGCTTGTCCTATAATAGTAGTGTTGTCCCAGTCGAACTCATCTTGCTTATCATCTGTGTGTGTGGCTACTAAGGATAGCTGGTCGTGTTATTTCGTGGCTCGTTGGTGTTCATGGATGCGGATCGTTAGCTGTCTTGCTGTTTGTCCTATGTAGTGTTTTGTGCAGTTCTTGCATGGGCGTTTGTACACTATGTTGGTTTTGCTCATGCTGGGTATCGGGTCCTTTGTCCTGGTGAGTTGTTGCCTGAGAGTGGCTGTTGGTTTGTGTGCTGTTATGAGTCCTAGTGGTCGTAGTAGTCTGGCTGTCAGTTCAGAAATGTTCTTGATGAATGGTAACGTGGCTAGTCCTTTGGGTTGTGGCATGTCCTCATTCCGTTGTCTTTCCCTTAGGCATCTGTTGATGAAATTGCAGGGGTATCCGTTTTTGGCAGAGGTGTTCTTCTTCCTCTTTTTGCAAAACCCTAGCCAGAGATACAATAGCCAACCTGCTGGACATACAGAACATACATCAAGGGAACCTATCAACAAAGACTGCATACTCAAACTACTGGACCTGTGCCTCACAACACACTTCATATTCAACAACCAAATATATGAACAAATCAACGGCACACCCATGGGCTCACCCATCTCTGGACTCATAGCAGAAGCTGTAATGCAAAGATTAGAACAAACAGTCTTACTGCAAATTCAACCCAGACTCTGGGTCAGATATGTGGATGACACCTTTGTAATCATTAAAAACACAGAAATAGAAAACACTCACCGGATCATCAATGCCACACTCACAGGAATCCAATTCACTAGAGAGGAAGAAAAGGACAAGATAAGATTATGAAAGGATTGGACACTCTGGCAGCAGGAAACATGTTTCGGCTGATGGGTGAGTGCCGAACCAGAGGACATAGCTTAAAAATACGGGGTAGACCATTTAGGACAGAGATGAGGAGAAACTTCTTCACCCAGAGAGTGGTGGTTGTGTGGAATGCTCTGCCCCAGAGGGCAGTGGAGGTCCAGTCTCTGGATTCATTTAAGAAAGAGTTGGATAGATCTCTCAAAGATAGTGGAATCAAGGGTTATGGAGATAAGGCAGGAACAGGATACTGATTAAGAATGATCAGCCATGATCATGTTGAATGGTGGTGCAGGCTTGAAGGGCTGAATGGCCTACTCCTGCACCTATTGTCTATTGTCTATTTTCTATTGTCTATTGACAACCAACTCCCATTCCTAGACGTGATGGTACAGAGAACACCGAACGGAGAATTCACCACAAAGGTATACAGGAAAGCCACACACACAGACCAGGTCCTGAACTACGAAAGCAACCACCCCAACACACACAAAAGAAGTTGCATCAAGACACTCTTCAAAATGGCCACAATACATTGCAGCACACCTGAACTGCAAAAAGAGGAAGAAGAACAGCTCTACAATGTATTCGCCAAAAACGGATACCCCCGCAATTTCATCAACAGATGCCTAAGGGAAAGACAACGGAATGAGAACATGCCACACTACCATACATCAGGAGCATTTCAGGACTGACAGTCAGACTACTACGACCACTAGGACTTATAACAGCACACAAACCAACAGCCACTCTCAGACAACTCACCAGAACAAAGGACCCGATACCCAGCATGAGCAAAACCAACGTAGTGTACAAAATCCCATGCAAGGACTGCACAAAACACTACATAGGACAAACAGGAAGACAGCTAATGATCCGTATCCATGAACACCAACTAGCCACGAAACGACACGATTAGCTATCCTTAGTGGCCACACACACAGATGATAAGCAAGATGAGTTCGACTGGGACAACACTACTATTATAGGACAAGCCAAACAGAGAACAGCCAAGGAATTCCTAGAGGCATTGCACTCATCCACAGATTCAATCAACAAACACATCGACCTGGACACAATATACCGGCCACTGCAGCGGACAGCTGGAACTGACAACTGGAAGCGGCAGAGACAAACTACTATAAATGCCGGAGAAAACAACACAGAAGCACTTCACAGGAGGCTCCAAAGCACTGAGGATGTCACCTAGACAGGGGACGAAACGTCTGCAACACAAATTCCCAGCTCGGCGAACAGAACCACAACAACAAGCACCCAAGCTACAAATCGTCTCACAAACTTTGAACTTGCATGTACTTGGTGGAGTGGGAGGGGGAGTTGAAGTGTTCGGCCACGGGACGATGGGGTTGTTTAGTGCGTCCCAGAGAGGTTCTCTGAAATGTTCTGCAAGTTGGCATCCTGTCTCCCCAATGTAGAGGAGACCATATCGAGAGCAACAGACACAATAGATGACGTTTGTGGAGGTGCAGGAAATCGCTGTCAGATGTGGAAGGATCATTTGGGGCCTTGGATGGAGGTGACAGGGAAAGTGTGGGCACAGGTTTTACACCTCTTACAGTGGCAAGTTAAGGTGCTAAGAGTGGAGGGATGGTTGATGGGAGACATGGACCTAACAAGGGAGTCATGGAGGGAATGGTTTCTGTGAAATACTGGTAGGGGTGGGGAGGGAAATACATCTCTGGTGGTGAGGTCTGTTTGTCGAAGGTGGAAACAGCATAGGATGATGCACTGTATTCAGAGGTTGGTGGGGTGAAAGGTGAGGACCAAGGGTGTTCTGTCCTTGTTGTAGTTGGAGGGGTGGGGTTCAAGGGCAGAGGTGTGGGAAGTTCTGGAGGAGATGTGCTGGAGGGCATCGTTGACCATGTGTGAGAGGAAATTGTTGTCCTTGAAGTAGGAGCCGAACAAACACAGTCTTACCCATGTAGCCTGTTATAAAATCAAAATTCCTCTTTCAAATAAGGTGCTGTGTTAGGCCAGTAAACATCCTATATTGCGCCTTTTCACACATTGAGTGTTTAAGGTGCTTTGTTTGTTATGAAGAGCCATCATAATACAACGGAAATTTAATGAGATCATTTTCATATTCATCTAACACCTAGCAGCTATGTGGTCCTTTGTGTAATAGATGGAGAAATCAACTGTGCAGTTAAGTCTCTTTTGTTGATGGGAAACAATAGAATATGTGAATTTCACAAATGGCTTTAATTGTCCTACTGGTAATTAGATATTTGAGTTTCAGGAGCTGAATTTGCCAAAGTCACATAATATGCTTTCAGCCATCTTAAAAGCTTTTGTAGAAGCAAAATATTGCAGATGTTGCAAATCTGAAATAAAAAGAGGAAGTGCTGGAGAAACTCAACAGCCATGACAACTTCTGTGGAGATAGAAACAGAGTTAGCATATTGCGTCTGATATGACTCTTCTTCAGAACTGCAATCATATGTAAAGATTACACACCTTAATGCACTTTATCTCATGCTTCAATTCACTTATAAGATGGACTAATCTGATGATCTTATTTTCCACGTAATGCCAGTTGAGAAATCAAGAATGTTTTCTCCACTTCGGTTTAATACAAACCTATCTTCACTGATCAGTACATACATTGGGATATATAAATAAAACTCCACATGATATTATGTTGGCTTTATTATCAGTCTTATGCATAGGGCCTTAGCCATTTACACATCTTGCAAACCTGATGCAGAAACCGTATGTCAAAGCTAATCCGCAGAATAACAGCTATCTTAATCTGGTCATTATTCGGTACATATAGTGCAAAATGGAAAATGGACCTGAAAAATACTCAGTCTCCCTCTAATTACAGCAGAAAGGAAAAATATGAAATTTGGCATCCTTGTGTTTGTCCCGATAAGTGGAAGATAAAAAACCTTCAGCAACATATCTCACTTTCCAGCAATATTCAAATTCTGCACTACCAAGTGATCTGGTTTTGCATTTGAGGATTTAAATTGCTACAATACCACAAAACATTTTTAGAAAATTCATGGGATGAAATTGTAATGAATACGTTCAAACCCGGTAAATGTGATAGACTGTCTTCCAGTTTGGGGTGGAGATGAGCTTATTTTCACATATAAAGTTCACCTCGGTGAAGCAATTACTTAATTAGGATTTTCAAAGGGATGCCCCTTAATTGGCCTAGACACTGGCTTGCCATTCATTTAAAGATGACAACTGGCTTCCACACCTGGAGGACCAATTGGGACTGTTTTCATTCAAAGAGTGCTGCAGGCAGTAATGGGAGGTATGAAAGAGCCCGAAAGCCTCAGGTGAAGGCAAACTCTCTCCAAATTCCTAAAATCTTTAATTAAAAAATAGCTTTTGCAGCCAGCAGCCATCAGCCATCTATGTTGGGGGGGGGGTTGGGTTGGGTGGGTGGGGAGGGAGGAAGTGGAATCCCCCTTCAGCCAGCCTGTGCATGTTTGGCTGCAGGAACCGTCAACCTTCTGGAGCACTTTCAGACATGTTAACTTCCTCTGTTCATGAGCCTGACCAACTACCCAACATACATCAGGTGCTTAACCCTGCCAGCCCCAATCTCTCTGCCAAAATGGCTTTGGGGTGGAGGTTGGAACCAGGAAGCCAACAAGCTGGCCAGCAGTGCCATGTTTCGTTGCTGCCTGCCCAACTCCAGAGGGGCCGATAGTCCAATCCTGTGTGACTCAATTTTTCAGTGATTAATACACTCCATTAAAAAACATTGTCAATTCATGGCCTTACTTCTTCAACACAACAGTCAGTCAAAAGTAAAATTCTTCCTGCATTCATAATTCGTTCATGCTGTTCAAAACATGATCGTCAGAATACCTACCGCTGAACATATCTGCAGGCATGAGTGCAGTGCATACAAATTGGACTTACAGACTGGAGGAGATTTTTATTTGTAAAACAGAATGGATTAGAATTTTATGGAATAATAGAATGTTTAAAAAAAAGGAATCTCCCCAAGGAATGCCCTTTAAAAATCAAACTATTCATATCAATTGGATGCTGGAATCCTCATGGCAAAAGGGAAGGAGAATAATAATACCTTGAGGAAGTGACCATTCAGAATGTTGACGATCAAAAATAAGCATTGTAAGGGCTACTGAATGTCAGTTACAGTTGGTCAGGTAAAAGTGCAACATTGTTAAATGTTGCTGCCTCTCAAAAATGCTTTATGAAAAACAAGCATCCGAACCACTGGTCAGAATGAATCTTGGCAAATTTATTTTGGCTTAGCAGCCAACTTGTCAAACTCTCCATGGCAGGGCCAGACATCCTAGTGATTGTACAATACAAAAGCAGCATGAAAGATCTGCCTATGCAAATTCTCATCCAAGATGATCTACTTGACAACCTTCCCTTTTCCTCTACCTTAACAGTAGTGTCATTCTGAACACAGATTTGTCAACAAGGAAATTAAAGATAAACAAAGCCAATTACAAAGCTCCAGAACTGACTAGGATTGAATAAATTAAAATGTATCAAGATAAATAAACTGTGAAACTTCTAAAGAAATAGTTTAAAATTAACAATAGTTGTAGCTTGATCAAGAAGCTAAGGATACTATTAGATTAAAATAAGATTCTTATACCTTTGAAAATAACATAGCAAGTCTGAGGATTTGTTTATGATTCGCTGAAAGCTAACATGAGGATATAGCAAGCAGTAAGAAGGTAAGAGGTTTTGAGTATTATAGTAAAGATGTATTATTACATTGAAACTTGGTTAGACCACATCTGGAACATTATGTGTAGTTTTATTCTACAGTGAAAGAGTTACTTGACGAAATTTCACAGAAGCTCACCAGACAATTTCCTGGTTCGAAGGAATTTCCTAAGGAAAGCAATTAAATAGACTGGGCCTTTATTCTCTAGAATTTAGAAGAATAACAGATTGCATTCAAAAATACAGAATTGTTACAAGGGTCCAAAGGGTAGATGCAGAAAGAATGCTTTCTCTGGGTAAAGGGTTTAGCACCAGGAGAAACAGTCTCAGAAGAAGTGGCACACCACTTAGTACTGTGATGACGAGGAATTGCTTTGAACAGGAGTCTTTAAAATTCTGTACCTCAGAGGGCTGTGAACACTCGGTTATTGAATATGTTCAGGACTGAAATTGCTAGATTTTGACAGGTAGAATCTTCTCAAGCTCTGAACGATATGGGCTATGGGGGGAGATTAGGAAGTATCACATGAGAAGTTAAGTGAGGCCTTTCTCTAGATTGGGAGCAATAAGTCACATTTTCCAGCATAGCTCCAGAAGTTAAGACAAGGTTCTCACTAATGAAAACAAAAAATGTTGGAAATCACAGTGGATCAGGCAGCATCCATAGAGAGCGAGCATGCTAACGTTTTGAGTTGAGATACCAATTAATGGAGATTATTACTTGTTATCACTTTAGTTACTACCTAATCTCAGATCATTAATATGCATTCCCCAAACCTACCATCCACTGAATAGAAACAAAGAGTCATACAGAAGTACGGCATGGAAACAGATCATTTGGTCCAATGCATCCATGCCAATCAGATCTCCAAAATTAATCTAGTCTCATTTGCCAGCATTTGGCCCATATTCCTCTAAACTTTACCTATTCATATAATCCTCCAGATGCTTTTTAAATGTTGTAATTGTACCAGTCCCCATCACTTCCTCTCGCAGCTCATTTCCACACTTTGCATGGTAAATCTGCCTTTTAGCCTCTTTTAAATCTTCACTTCTCACCTTAAACCTATATCTCTAATTTTTGACTCCCCTAACCGGGGAAAAAGACCTTGTCTACTCACTGTATCCATGTCCCTCATGATTTTCCAAACCTCTATAAGGTCATCCCTCAGCATCTGACATCCAGGGAAAATAGCCCCAACTTATTCAGCTTCTCCCTACAGCTCAAGCCCTCCAACCCTGGCAACATCAAAGTAAATCTTTCTGACCCCTTTCAAGTTTACAACATCCTTCCTATAGCAGAGAGACCAAAATTGAATGCAGTATTCCAAAAGTGGCCTAACCAATCTCTTGCACAGCTGCAATATGAACTCCCAACACCTATGCTCAATATATTGACAAGTAAAGGCAAACGTACCAAATGCCTTCTTCATTACCCTGTTTACCTGAGATTCTACTTGCAAGAAACTATGAACCTACACTCCAAGGTCTTTTTGTTCAGCAACACTCCCTAGGACCTTACCATTAAGTGTGTAAGTCCTGCTAAGATTTGCTTTCTCAAAATGCAACACCTCACATTTATCTAAACTAAACTTCATCTGCCACTCTTTAGCCCATTGGACCATCTGATCAAGGTCCCATTGTAGTCGGAGATGACCTTCGTCGCTGTCCACTACACCACCAATTTTTGTGTCATCTACAAACTTACTAACCATACCTCCTATATTCACATCCAAATCATTTATAGAAAACTACCAAAAGCAGTGGATCCAATCTTGGTCCTTGCAGCATACTTCTGGTCACAGGCCTCCAGTCCAAAAACAAATCCTCCACCATAATCCTCTGTCTCTTTTCTTCAGCCAATTTTATTTCCAAATTGGTGGGTCTCCCTGGATTCCATGTTATCCAACCTTGCGAACCAATCTACAATGCATAATCTTGTTGAACACTTTGCTGAACTCTATGGAGATAATGTCCACTGCTTTGCCCTCATCAATCTTCTTTGTTACTTCTTCATATAATCTCAATCAAGTTAGTGAGTCACAATTTCCCATTTTCCAAGCCATTGTTGATTATCTCTTGTCATTGCTTGCCTTTCTAAATACATGTAAATCCCATCCCTCAGAATCCCCTCCAACAACTTAAGCACCATTGACATCAGGCACATTGCTCCATAGTTCCCTGGCTTTTCCTTCCCATCTTCCTGAAATAATGGCACTGCATTAGCCAACCTCCAGCTTTTCAGTACCTCATCCATAGCTACCGATGGTACAAGTATCTCAGCAAAGGACTCAGCAATTACTTCCCTAGCATTCCACAAAGATCTGGGGTACATCTGATCAGGTCCCCGAGATTTATCCACCTCTATGTGTTTTAAGACATCCTGCACCTCCTCCTCTGCAGTATGGACACTTTTCAAGATGTCACTCTTTTTTTCTCCAATTTCTCTAGCATCGATATCCTTTTCCACAATAAAAACTGATGCAAAATACTCATTTAATATCTCATCCATTTCCAGTGGTTCCACATATGGACAGCCTTGTTGATTTTAAGGGGCCCAATTCTGTCCCTATTTACCCTTTTGTCCTCACCGTATTTGTAAAATCTCTTTGGATTCTCATTAACACCATCTCATGTCCCCTTTTGACCCTCCTGACTTCCTTCTTGAGTATACTCCTGCAGGAGAAAGTGAGGACTGCAGATGCTGGAGATCAGAGCTGAAAATGTGTTGCTGGAAAAGCGCAGCAGGTCAGGCAGCATCCAAGGAGCAGGAGAATCGACGTTTCGGGCATGAGCCCTTCTTCAGGAACCAACCTGCGGCCATTCCTCTCGGGATTCACTCGATCCTAGCTGTCTGTGCCTGACATTTGCCACCCTCTTTTTCTTGACTAAAGCCTCAATTTCTCTAAGCATCCTGCATTCCCTATACCTACCAGCTTTGCTCTTCACACTAACAGGAACATATTGCCTCTGGAGTCTCGTTATCTCAATTTTACAGCAATCCCTTTATCTACAAATAGCCTTTCCCAATCAACTTTTCAAAGTTCTTGCCTAATACTATCAAAATTGGCCTTCCGCTAATTTAGAACTTTAACTTTTAGATCAGGTCTATGCTTTTCCATAACTATTTTAAAACTAAGAGAATCATGCTCACTGTCCCCAAATACTTCCCCACTGACACCTTTGTCCCCTGCCCTGCCTTATTACCTGAGAGAAAGTCAGGTTTTGCTCCTTCTCGAGTAGGTACATCCACATACTGAATAACAACATTTTCCTGAACATTGAACACATTCCTCTCTATCCAAGTACCTTAACACTATGGCAGTCCTAGTCTCTGTTTGGAAAGTTAAAAATTCCCTGCCATTACAATCCTATTACTCTTACAGATTTCCTTACAAATTTTCTTCCCAATTTCTTACTGACTGTTAGGGGTTCAATAGTACAATCCCAATTCTTATTTCTCAGTTCCACCAAAATATCTTCACTGGACTTACTCTCAGAAATATCCTCCCTAAGTACAACTATAAAGCTATCCCTAAACAAAAGCGCCCTGCCCTCCTCTCTTGCCCCCCCCACACCCTCCTTCCTATCCTTTCTATATAATTTATACTGTGGAACATTAAGTTGCCAGTCCTGTCCATCCATAAACCACCTTTCTGTAATATCTATGATATCCCAGTTCGATGTTGCTAACCATGCCTTGAGTTCATCTGCATTACCTGTCAGGCCTCTTGCATTGAAATAGATGTAGTTCAATAACTTAGGGGCAGCTTGTTCTCTGCCTTGTTGTTGCCTGCCTTGACTGTTTGACTTGCTCCTCTTCTCAACTTTCTCAGCCTCAGACTTATCTCTTTTCTCACTATCCCACCCACACCCCCCTTCATAATTTAAAGCCTCTCAAGTAGCACATGCGAATCTGCCCACCAGTGTATTAGCCCCCTTCTACTTTAGATACAAACAGTCCTTCTACTCAAGAAGACATTCCAATGTTCCAAAAATGTGAAAACTTCTCCCTTGCACCAGCTCCTGAGCCGCACATACATCTGCTCTATCCTCCTATTCCTACTCTTACTTGGACATGGCGCTGGCAGTAATCCAGACGTTACTACCCTCGAGGACCTAGATTTTAATCTTCTGCCTAATTTCCATATTCTCTCATCAGATCTTCTTCCTTTTGTCTTCCTATGTAATTGGTGCCAATGTGTACAATACCTCCTCCTGGTCACTCTCCCCTTTGTGAATGCTCTGAACTCTCTCCAAGATATCCTTGACCCTGGCATCAGGGAAGCAATGCACCATTCTAACGTCTAACTGTTGGCCACAGAAACAATTTTCTGTGCCCCTGACTTGAGAGCTCCCTATTACATTCAATCACTTGGAAACTGACGTACCCCAGATTACAGTAGAGCCAGCCTCAGTACCAGAAACCTGATTGTCAGTGCTACATTCCCCTGTGAGTCCATTACCCTACATTTTCCAGAACAGCATACTCGTTTGACATTGAGATAGTCACAGGAGACTCCTACACTACTTGTATAGTCCTCCTATGTTTCCTAGACGTAACCCATTTACTCAACTGTATCCGGGAGAAAGTATGGACCGCAGATGCTGGAGATCAAAGTTGAAAAGTGTGGCGCTGGAAAAACACAGCAGGTCAGGCAACACCGAAGGATCAGGAGAATCGATGTTTCCGGCATAAGCCCTTTATCAAGAATATGTGGAGGGGGGAAGGGGACTGAGAGATAACTAGGAGGGGAGATAGGGCTGGAGGGGAGGTAGACTGGAAAGCGATAGGTAGATGCAGGTGGGGGGGGCAATGGTGATAGGTCGGAGTGGTTGGTAAAGTGGATTGGTGGGAAGGAAGATGGATAGGTAGGACAGGTCAAGAGGGCAGTGGCAAGTTGGAGAATTGGATCTGGGATAAGGTGGTGGAAGGGGAGATGAGGTAACAGTGAAATCAATGCTGATGCCGGATGGTTGCAGGGTCCCAAGTTGGAAGATGAGGTGTTCTTCGTCTAGGTGGCTATGATTTGGCAGTGGAGAAGGTCCAGGACTTGCATGTCCTTGGCAGAGTTGGGGAGGGAGTTGAAGTGGTCAGCCACAGGGCGGAGGGGTTGTTTGGTCCTTGTGTCCCTGAGATGTTCTCAGAAACATTCCACAAGTTGGTGTCCTGTCTTCCCAATGTAGAGGAGACCATATCGAGAACTGTGGTTTTCCTACATTCTTGAAACTGCCATCTATCACACTCCCGGGCTCCTACAAATTCTTCATTGCTTTCAACTGCCTCTCCAAATAATCCATGCAATCCAGTAGAATTCGCAACCAAATACATTTCCTGCAGACATAATCATCAGGAAGATTGAAATTCTTTCTAATCTCCCACATCTGACAGCAAGAACACATCATTCCATTGAAGGCCATCTCTGTACCTTCATAATCTACAGACCCAGAAATTGGCTGCCTTACTGCTCTGAAAACACTGCTGTAGGGTCACTTAATATCTATGTTTTATATTAAAAAATAATAATTAAGAGACAGATCTCAATAAACATAAAAAACTCACCGACTCATTATTGTAGATTTACAAAAAAAATTTATGTTTTATAAAAAAAACCCTAACTGACGCCTAGCTATGATTAGTTCCAAGGATGAGCTCCAAAGTCAGCTGTGAAATTTCATTGTTTGTTTTTCTTGAGGCGATGGTAACAATTTTCAACATGAAAGACAGAGCTGGTACTTGGTGACTCCAGCAGCTGCTTGTTCCATCTTGGACCCCAGCACCAACATTTTGGTGTAAACTCCATCAGCAACAGCCCCCTCACTCCATCTTTATGGATTCTGGCATCCAATACATACCGATCTCTTAGCACCGTCAGAGCTCATCTCTGATTCACTAATGATAAGCTTCTATACTGTGATGCCACACTTTGGAGCACATCAGCAAATTATCATTGCAATGCTGCTGCCAGGACTCATTGCACACAGGGACAAACCCTCAGCTTATGGATTGGACCAGGCTGCACATCGGAGCTAGTCATTTGCTCTCTTAGTGCTCACTTACTTAATGTTATGACACGGAGCAAACCCTTTCCGTTAATTAAACCAAACCTTCAGGAATAGCTCATCACACCTTTTAATCTGTTAAAATATGAGTGACAGAGAATTTCTAAATTCCACTATTTAAAGAAAATAACATCAATTTATTTTCTTACTCTAAAAGTGAACATTAAACAAAAATAACTATTTACAAATCTAGGCCCCCCTTCTCTTAACTACTTACTCTCTGACTCCAACTCGATAACAATATGCTGTTCCATTAAGATACTGATTAAAATTACATTAGCTCTATCTCAACATCACATAGTCTTTGTCTTCTCAGCTGTCTTCAATCTTCCTGCTGCTGATTTCCCTAGGTCGTCTTCTTTCTTTTTAATGCGAGTAGGCTTTACATGAAAAGGTACCTTTGATAGAAAGTGTTTTCTAACCTCTTTAAGAGCAAGATGTTAGATGGGCAATTAGCTCTCCAGCAGTTTCCCAGCAGTTGCTCTCGAAATCTCCACATTCTTATACTGTCAACATTGGATCATCTCATTAGTTCGATGTTGGCAAAACAAACCTCGGCTGGGTTTTAGTATCTTAAATTGATTGATTAAATTCAAATCATTGTCAAAATAGCAACCAAAATGCAAGTCTCCATATCACAGCCAAAAGCTACATATTTTCAATATTCCAGTACATTCTGAGACTGCCATCTCGTCATATACAGAGGAATCTCAGTTATCCGAATGAGGTGGGCGGGCAGTATTTTGTTCGGATAATTGATTATTTGGATAAATCATTCAATGCCTTTGCTCTGGGACTCGGAGTTTTCTGAAGTTTCCTTTTTCCTAACTCTGCCTACCTTGCTCCCTCTCTCTGTCTCAGGGTTTGTTTCTGGGTAGACATACAGTGTAAGGGACCTGCAGTATTGCTGTAGATGTGAAATTTAGTTTTCAACGGGAGTTTCATCCTGTGACATGCTTTTGTACCTTAGCCTGAGTCTTCCTCACACTTAGATGACCTCCTACTGGTAATTCATGTGTTACCCATAATACTTCTTGTCTGTATGCTCCCGCAACACAACCTGGTGCACTTCCACCCATTTCTCCTCTGCACCAACCCGCTGTGGTCTCCATTTTCGCCTTAGAATTCTATCCTTAAGATAATAACACTCATAGATTCTGATTCCTATTTTTGAGTATGCATTAATATCTATATCTTTTATTGTCTCGTCTTTCTATTGTAAGTCCATTAGCCTTTCAGAACTAAACGCTTCTGCCTGACCCACTACCTGTTCAGGTTTTTCCTGTACCATTACACCAAACAGGATGTCAGCTGACTGAATCTCAACTCCTTTCTTTTCTCTTTAGTTTTCACTCCTTGCTGTGACATATGATAGTCGAATCTTGTTAATCGACAGTCTGAAAAAATTCCAAAGGATTTGTCTTTTAACTCTTCAGTTCTCTGGTTTTCCTTTGGCTTCTCCACCACAAAGGGCATCACTCCCACATTGGATCCTGCCAAGTCGTTCCCAAGAACAAACTGTATTCCTGGAACTGACATTCTGTCAATCACTTTCACTGTTACTTCCCCAGTCTTGATGTGGCTATCCAACCTTATCTTATACAGGGGAATACTAAATTTCTGTCCATTTATTCCATAAATTACCACTATTTCAGGTAACATGTCAGAATAAGTGCAAATACATTCATCTCTTACTATTAGAGACTGATTAGCTCCTGTATCTCTCAAAATTGTAACATCTTTCCCTTCTCCCCCTGTTTCACCCCTGAGTAAATTTTACGCAGCGAGGCAAGTTCTTTATCGAGATCAGGCAGTAACTCCATATCCATGCCCTGCCTGAGTTGTGCATTCTCCTGCAGCTTCTTGACTTTTTTGGGGGTTTCCTTTACTACTTTCACTAATCCCACTGCCCCTTTTACCATATCGTTTCCCACAGTGCCTTTCTTCAATGACCAGCACTGTGATCTTTTATGTCCCACTTTCTGGCAGTGAAAACATCTTTTCCCAGTGATCTTTGTAATCCATCGACACTGTAATTTTATGTGTCCCACTCCATTACAGTGGAAACACCTGAGGACTTTCACCTACTTTCCATCCTCTTAAGCTTCTTTTTTCACCTGTTGTAAACTAATCCCAGTGTGATCCACTCTTTGGTTTGTAGTGAACGATCTCCCCTTAACCCAATTTCTATCCTTCACAGGATGAAATTCCTGTTGAAAACTAAATTTCACATTGTGCATCAACGCATATTCATCTGCCATCTCTGCCACTCTCCTCACTTCTTGAACTTTCGGTTCATCCACATGAATTCTTATCCTCTCTGGAAGTGAGTTATTAAACTCCTCCAGCAGATTAATCTCTCTTAGAGCCTCATATGTCTTATCTATTTTTAAGGCCCACACCCATCTATTAAAATTACTAGGTAATCCTGATGTCCACACCCCACAACAATCCATCCTCCCTTCCTGGCACTACTTGGTCAGGTCCACACCCCCCAAAACCCACCCTCCCTTCCTGGCAAACCTGCGTCCACACTTCCTCCCTCACCTCCATCCAAGGCCCCAAAGGAGCCTTCCACATCCATTAAAGTTTTACCTGCACACCCACCAATATTATTTATTGTATCCCGTTGCTCCTGATGCGGTCTCTTCTACATTGGGGAGACTGGATGCCTCCTAGCAGAGAGTTTTACGGAACATCTCCGGGACACCCGCACCAATCAACCCCACCGCCCTGTGGCCCAACATTTCAACTCCCCCTCCCACTCTGCCAAGGACATGCAGGTCCTGGGCCTCCTCCACCGCTTCTCCCTCACCACCCGACGCCTGGAGGAAGAACGCCTCATCTTCTGTCTCGGAACACTTCAACACTGGCATCAATGTGGATTTCACCAGTTTCCTCATTTCCCCTTCCCCCACCTCACCCCAGCTCCAACCTTCCAGCTCAGCACCACCCTCATGACCTATCCTACTGGCCTATCTTCCTTTCCACCTATCCACTCCACCCTCCTCTCTGACCTATCACCTCCATCCCCACCCCCCTTCACCTATTGTACTCTCTGCTACTTTCTCCCCACCCCCAACCCCCCCCTCTCATTTATCTCTCCACTCTGCAGGCACCCTGCCTCTATTCCTGATGAAGGGCTTTTGCCTGAAATGTCAATGTTCCTGCTCCTCGGAAGCTGCCTGACCTGCTGTGCTTTTCCAGCACCACTCTAATCTAGGCTCCTATTAAAATTACTATGTTTAATTCTTTCAAACTCAACATAAGTCTGACCTGGTTCCTTCTTTATGTTGCTGAACCGCTGTCTATATGCTTCTGGTACCAATTCACAGACATTTGAAATAGCCTGTTTAACATCTGGATTTGATTCCTCAACTCTGTGGGGTAGTAACTAACACCTATTTCTCCAGATTCCTGTCTCTATTCTAGTAAGGATTCAACATATTCACAAGACATACCCAATACAGTTTTTTTCAATCCGGCATCTTTACCAGATAGTTTACGATTCCTGAAGAAGGGCTTATGCCCGAAACGTCGATTCTCCTGTTCCCTGGATGCTGCCTGACCTGCTGCGCTTTTCCAGCAACACATTTTCAGCTCAACTTTATCTCAATTTGATAGGAACCAATAAACCTGGTGGAATGGGATCTCCTACCACTGGGTACAATACTAATACATCATCACTATGGGAAAACATTTGAATTTTCGGGTTTTTATCTACCACCTGCTCCATTCTATATTGTGCCCTCTTCAGGTGCTGTTGAACTAACTCATTTTTTTCTTTGAGATCAATACTTTATTGCAGATACAATTTGAACAATTTGCTTAGTCCACAAATCATTCTGAATAATTCAAAGTCGTTAAATAGAATTGGTCTCGGTTACAGCATTACATCTAGAGCAAACATGAAAACATAAGCACATTCTGCTTGAGATAGATGGCAAGAATTGAACAGAATATACATTTAACATGTAGCATTTAAATTCCATGATACTGGAAGATAACACAGTTTTTTAAAATGGTAAGCACTAATGTGGCACATTCTCATCTCTTCTGACTTACTTCATTCATTTGTTTGAGCTTCGAATAAGTTAGCTGACCCACATTACACTCTCACCAATCCATTCTGCATGATGTTTTGTTGGAAAGGTACAACTCGTAGCTTTGGTACATGTTACATCAAACAGCTTTACAAGTAATGAGGAAAGATGATGATGCTGCAGCAATGTTCCTGCAGAAATAATCCAAGAGGCACAGAACAGTGCACTGCAGACGTTGGTATAAACCCCACCACAGTAGCTGGGAATTAATTTTGTAATTAATTGAATTTTTATTCAAGAATCAAACCTCAGTCTCAGTAATGGAGCACAAAACTGTTATCGATTGCCAGTAAAAACTGGTTATAGGAAGGAGGTCTGGGCTACATGACTTCCAAAGACTACTCTTAACTGGCTTCTGCAATGGGTCCATGATTTGGACAGGTTGAGACAGATCCAGTCTGAGATTTGGATAGATTTACACAGATTTGAACTGATTTGAGATATGAAAGATCCCAGCTGATTTAAACATTTGGCAATTAATGTCCTGGATCTTTAAATAAAAATTAGCTTACTTGTGGTTGGTTTAATTAATAGAGGGAAATGGCTTTTTAGATTGTGAGAGGTCCCGAAGGAGCCCCCAAATTTGTTATGACACAGAGGTGAACCCTTTCTGTTAATTAAACCAAACCTTCAGAAATAGCTCATCTCACCCCATAATCTGTTAAAATATGAGTGACAGAGAATTTCTCAATTCTACTATTTAAAGAAAATATCATCAATTTATTTTCTTACTCTAAAAGTGAACATTAAACAAAAAATTTACAAATCTAAGCCCCCTTTTCTCTTAACTGCTTATTCTCTGACTCTAACTCTATAACAATATGCTGTTCCAATAAGGTACTTATTAAAAGTACATTAGCTCAATCTCAACATCACACAGTCTTTGTCTCCTCTGCTGTCTTCAACCTTCCTGCTGCTGATCTCCCTATGTCGTCTTCTTTCTTTTTACTGCGAGTAGGCTTTACATGAAAAGGTACCTTTGATAGAGAGTGTTTTCTAATTTCTTTAAGAGCAAGATGTTAGATGGGCAATTAGCTCTCCAGCAATTTCTTTCTCTATAGCAGTTGCTCTCTAACCAATTTTCAAAATTTCCACATCTTTACACCCCCAGCAAGGAAACATCTCATTGGTTCGATGTTGGCAAAACAATAAATTCAAACTCAATTGGGTTTTACTAACCTAGGGCATAATTTAAATTGGTTGGTTAAATTCAAATTGTTGTCAAAACAGCAACCAAGACTCAGGAATTCATTTCACAGCAAAGTTACATATTTTAAATTTTCCAGTACACTCTGGGACTGCCGTACAGTCATATACAGAGATGGTCGTAATCTCTCAGTTCAGAACAGCACTCACTCACCCGTAAAGGTACAGTACATGCTTTCAACTGCATAACATTAGTGCTTACCTGGACTCAAACAGCATATCTGCCTTGTTTTGCCCTGCTTTCCCTTCACTTGCCTTGTCTTTTAGTGCTTTACCCTCCTCAGCCTGACCCTAAAGGCTTACAGAATTGCAGCACTGCCTTGCTTCAGGGAATGGACATAAAGCCAAGTGGTTCATCTTGATTGTCAGCAGTCATCAGTTAAGTGGGTGGACATCTTGCTATACAGTGCATGGCCACATCACCCTCAAACCACAGCATGTGCCAATAAACACATTGCAAGTACTTCAAGAAAATAACCAATTCTCAATGTCCAAGGAGGGACTATACCTCACTGAATTCCTGGGTGGCACCCATCAGTCAGGGAGTCACAGCACAGTAAATCAAGGGCACTATCTGACATCAGTCCAGATGCTTTGGCAAGGTCAGTCAGCTGATTGGGGCAGTTACAGTCAGGAGTACGTGTCTGTACAGTCCAGTGAGTAGGTCACTATCAGGCCTGTATGTTCAATGCAGGCAGTTTAGGGAGATGTGGGAACACTCTTACACTCTTAGTGAACTGTATAGATATTAGTCAAAGGTTACTCATTGTTTGGGGCCATCCAACTGAATTGCTCAAGCTGGTGGCTTGAGTAAATCTGGGAGGGTCTATCCAGTGAAAGTCAAAGGGGTTTACCAGAGGTTTGATAATACTGGAGAGAGGCTAATACATGGAAAGTGGAAGGCAAAATGCTGAAATGTGGAGAATTACAATAGTGAAGGGGGCCAACTTAATTATATAAGAGGAGTAACAGTAGAGAATGGGAGGAAGTTAATGTGGGAAGGAGGTTCATCAGTGGTAAGCAGCACCCTGGCATCTTTAAGGTGGGGGCAGGGGCAGAGGTAGGCAACAGTGCATACCATACCTGGCATGTTTACCTGATATGCTCGAGGCTAATTTGGGAGGTGATGGCCTCATGGTATTATCACTGAACTGTTAATCCTGAAATGTAGATAATGTTCTGGGGACCCAGGTTAGAATCACACCCTGGCAGATGTTAGAAGTTGATTTCAATGTAAATCTGTAATTAAGAGTCTAATGATAACTATGAATCCTTTATTGATTGTTGGGAAAACCCATCTGGTTCACAAAAGGGAAGGAAACTGTCATCCTTACCTGGTCTGGCCTACATGTAACTCCAGACCCACAACAATGTAGTTTATTCTTAACTGCCCTCCAGGTAAATTAAGGATGGGCATTAAATGCTGGCCTAGCCAGTGATGTCATCTTTCTGACAATGAATAAAAAAAGAGGCAAAGTCCAATAGATAAGTTATGTGGGGACTTGGGGGAGTGTGAAACTGATGGGATTGATGCTGTTGATGGGGAGAGAGACCAAGAACAGAAAAGTGGAGCTGGTATTCACTGTCTAAGAATTGGATGCAGTTGACTTCCATTGTCCTATAAATCACAAGTGCTCAAAGGAAATGGGAACAGTAGTGACTACACCCAGAGTGGGCTGGGTATGTGATTTGTTCTGTGAGAGTGGGAGGCTGCAGTTTCAAGTGATGCAAAGACCTTGAAAAAGCAACATCTAGCGGTTTTTGTGGAGACAGAAAGTTGAATTTTAAAATCAAAAATGGTTCTTCTGTAGAATTACATACTGAAGTATATTTACTTGTTCAGCTTCTGACTCAGTTTCCAGTTTCGAAGATTTGTCATACCTCAACAATATTTTTTCCAGGATGCCCAATATGTTTTATTTAGCCCATTGCTGAAATTAAATCTTTCTGGTAGTAATATTTCTAATGTTGTGGCTTCCTAATCATGATATGTTTATGATTTTTATTTTGTAGATCTCATACATCTTGCTACTGTTTTGGGGAGTTGTTCAAAGTGTTGATGCTCTAATGGAGGATCCCCATGCTTTTGCAACTGGGAAGTGACAAAGAGGGTCCAAAGGAACATAACATTCAAGCACATGAACAATGATCAGGAGTAGGCCATTCAGCCCCTCAGACCTCCACAGCAATTTAATAAGATTATGGCTGAACTTATTTTAAGCTCAAATCCACATTCCTGCCCACCCTGATAAGCTTTCATCCCTGTGCTTACCAAAAATCCATTCACCTCTGCCTTAAAAATATTCAAAGATGTTGCTTCCACCCTCTTTTCAAGAAAAGAGTTTCAAAGTCTTACAATCACTGTGAGAAATCAACTTGCCTCGTTTCTGTTTTAAATAGGTGACCCCTTATATTTAAACAATTACCCCTCGTTTAAGATTCTCCTACAAAGAGAAAACACCCTCTCCACAGCTACCCTGCCAAGACCCCTCAGAATCTTATATTTCAAACAAATTGCCTCTCGTTGTTCTCAACTAAAGAGATATAGACAGATAAAGAGAGTGGACAACAAAATGGTTGTAAGAAGAGCAAAACAGAATAGTTTTTAGAAGTCAGCACTGTAGTGATTGTAACAAGGTCAGCCAGGTGGACCTCATAGAATATGACTTCTTTGATTGGGTCTGTTAAGCTGGTCCAAACAGGGAGCCCTGGCTAACCGATATAAACAGGAGTGTCAGAGGGTCTGTATACTCTGAGAAAGCCGGATCAGTGGCAAGGGCTTTCCACATATAAATAAAAGCTGCCTTGGTGATGCAAAATCGGCTTCCATGGAGTTATTTCATGTGGTGACAAGAGCAGGATGCATTGAGTCACCTCCCCCTGGCAGATAAATCCCCCGTGATACTTCCGCAGTAAGAGTCCATAATGGTTTTAAATATTCTGGAGACACTTCCAGTTGCGGCTGACAAGATTAGACTTTGGACACAGAAAGATTCATTGCTGGCAAAACTGAAACAGCTGGTGGTGATGGGGGAAACAAAAGAGCCATCTCAACCAGAATTGAAATCTTTTTGAACCCGGATAAACCAGACCACAGAAAACAGTGGTACATTATTATGGGGAAAAGAATGATTGCATTGAGCAAAGGTTGCTGCCAGATATTGACTGATTGACAGATTGGTATCGAGTGAAGCTATAGGCTATTTCTTTAAGCCTGCCTTCAAAGTGTGGACTGCTCTTTCTGCCAGACCATTGGATGATGCTTGGTATGAAGCTGTCCTTATATGATGAATGCCATTCAATTTTAGGAACTACTCAAATTCTCTGCTGGTAAATGTTGGCCCGTTATCTATGACCAACACTTCCAGGAGCCCATGTATTGCAAAAGATGCACGCAATTTTTTTTATTGTCATCCCCTGTTTGACTAATGAACTCTGTGCACATCCAGCCACTTTGAGTGCATGCCCACAATGACTAAGACCAGTGAGCCCTTGAAAGGACCTGCATAGATGATATGTAACCGAGTCCAGAGTTTACTCAGTCATTCCCACAAATTGGGCTGAGCTGCTGGCAGTAATTTTTGTCCTTGTTGGCACTCAAGACATGTCTTACCAATGTAGCTATGCCTGCACCAAATTCTGGCCACCAGACATAACCTCTTGCCAACATCTTCATTTTGGTTACCCCTAGATGACCCTGGTGGATTTCAGCCAGTACCTTCACTCAGTACAATAATTCTTGCTACCCAAAATAATATGCCATGCCCAGGTCCTGGACTGCTTTTCTGACTGTTCCAGAATCCTTGGTTTCTCTCTGTAAAGCATTAAAGATACCTTGGAATCTGAGTTGGATATGAGGATGTCGCAGCCTTGATATCTTTTGCCACCTGAAGAAGAGAATGAATTCCTTCTTAAATGCTCTGGGCACAAGAAGTGAGCTACCATGTGTTGCACACCACCCATATCAAAAGCAGAATTAGAGGAACCTGATCTAGTGCTAAATTTCCTCAGGAAGAGCTACAAAATGTACGACTGGCCAATGCCTGCAAATTCAGAGGAGGAAAGATGTAGTGATTGTAATGAGGTTAGCTAGGTGGACCTCACAGGATATGAGTTCCCTAATTGGGGCTGTTAATCTGGTCCAATTAGAGAGCCCTAGCTGACAGATATAAACAGGGGTATCAGAGATTTCATTCACTCTCAGAGTTTGCTCTGAAAAAGGCTGGATCAGTGTCGAGGACCTTCCACACTTAGATGAAGAGTGACTTGGTGACTGGATATTGGCCTCTGTGGAATTGTTTCAAACACTGATTTCTAAAATATGATTCGGAGATGCCGGTGTTGGACTGCGGTGTACAAAGTGACAATCACCTGATGAAGGAGCGTCGCTCCGAAAGCTAGTGTGCTTCCAATTAAACCTGTTGGACCATAACCTGGTGTTGTGTGATTTTTAACTTTGATTTCTAAACTAGTTGGTTATGGTTCACCATGGGATTGAATTCAATTATTGATTGCTTCTTAAATCATTGAACAATGTATAACAAAGTTACAGGGGGATTGAATGTGCTGGGGCCGAGGGAGAGGGTATAAAGAATTATGTATGAAACAATAATGTCGACAGTTGGGTTAATTTTCTTGCTAGCCTTTGTACTGGTAAATCTTTGGTTCAATATTCCCCTTGAGAGAGGAAGACATGACAGTTTCAGTTCCAGCTACTGGAAGCCTACATTAATATAAACTCTGGACGACACAAAGTAAATTACTTTTTTTGAATAAGAACATGAAAATTTGAGCTCAAAGGCAAATAATTGAATGCAGGGTTATCATTTACATTCCCCACTTGGAGGAATTAAACATTATTTTTTCTTTTGCCATCCACTACAACACAGTTGAGCAGCAGCAATCAGCATTCCTGAGGCTGAATGTTGCTATGGTGCCTAAGATGGTAAATACATAGGATCATGTATTCCCTTCAGCTGCACACCATTTCAGTGCAGCTACTCATTTATGCCCAGATGAATTGAATTTCCGGCATCAGTTCTTATGGAAGGTATGCAGAAGATGGCATTCCAAGTTTGCCCATTTATTATCACTAGATCTTCAGGGAAAATGAGTCCTGATGTTCTGTTGGCAAAGTTATTTTCCAACTGCATTTCCAAATTTCACCTAAGTTGCCCTTCACCACCTCCCTCTTAATCTCTTATTTTGCTGAAATAAAACAATGAACTGAGGGCAGTGGAGATCTGGAACAAAAACAGAAAGAGCTGTCAAAATTCAGCAGGTCTAGGCATCTGCTGGGGAGAAAGGGGAGATTATGTTTCAAATCCAGTGACTCATCATCAGAACTGATTTCCTTTTGATTCATGTGTTGGGTGACACCAAATGTCATTTAAGGATATCTGAACACTTTCATACCTTGGTTAAGTGACCATATTTTATGTGCTAGCAACCATCACAGCCACTCCTGATAGCACCATATTACCTTTCTGATTGTTCAGATTGTTCAGTGATTGTTCAGTGGCGGTTGGCAGCGGGAGCTATATTCAATTTGTCCTCTTGAATCCAGGCACATTGAACTGAATGTTCCCAGTCCTGTGTAGACCAGAGTTGGAAGTGTGACGAACAGGAAAATAGTTGGGAGTCACACCTAGATGCGACCTTAGTGAATTCCTGCCCCTGGAGTACTTTCCCAGTGAAAGGCCAGGATCAGGTGAGCTGCTCACTTCAGATAAGTATGAAGGCAGTTACTGCAATTAAGGCCTCAGTTAGGATCATATTGTGGGTGTGGCGATAATTTATTGCTGTCAGATTAGTTCCCCTGCCAAGCATGAAGACTTGCAGATCACTTGAGGTGGCCTGCTAACTGCTAGCCAAATGGCATTAATGCTGCTGTGGTTCTGTTCGCCGAGCTGGAAGTTTTTGTTGCAAACGTTTCGTCCCCTGTCTAGGTGACATCCTCAGTGCTTGGGAGCCTCCTGTGAAGCGCTTCTGTGGTGTTTCCTCCGGCATTTACAGTGGCCTGTCCCTGCCGCTTTCGGTTGTCAGTTTCAGCTGTCATTAATGCTACCTTCAAACCTCCTGCCACCCCAACCCCGCATTGGAACCCTAGTGACAGCCATAGTCACAGCTGAAGGAATTCTCCCTCCTCAATGGTGCTGAAAGCAGTAGATACACTTGTTAACAGTTTTAGAAATTGTCAGAGTCTGAGAAGGACAGTACAAAACTCCAAAAAGACATAAGTAAGTTTTTGGGGGAGAGGTGTGGATAGGTGACAGATGAGGTTCAATGCAGAGAAGTGTGAGGTGATGCAGTTTGTCCAGAAGAACACTAAAAGACAATATAAATGAGTTCAATTTTAAAGGAGTTGCAGAGCAGAGGGACCTAGTGTATAAATGCGCACATCATTGAGGGTGACAAGTAGAGAAAGCAGTAAACAAAATATATAGTATTTTTAATTTTGTTAAGAAAGGCATAGAAGACAAGAGCATGACTTTGAGCTTCTACAAGATACATGTTAGACCTCAGCGTGAGAATTGTGTGCAGTTCTAAGTGCCACATTCGCAGAAGGATGTAAATGCATTGGCAACAGTGCAGACCCAATTTATCAGAATGGTTCCAAGAATGAGATACCTTAGTTATGAGAATAGATTGTCAAAGTTGGGACTGTTCTTCTCGGAAAGAGAAAGGCTGAGAGGAGATCTGATTGATATTTACAAAGTCATGAACAGGCTGGATTGAGTAGATAGGGAGAAACTGTTTCTGCCTGTAAATGGAACAAGAATGGAGAGGGGATATATTTAAAGTGATTGGCAAAAGAAGCAGGGATGATGTGAGAAAAAAACTGTTTAGTTAGGGTATGGGACGCACTACCTGGCAATGGGGTAGAGAACATAAGAACTAAAAGCAGGAGTAGGTAATTCAGCCCCTTGAGCTTGCTCTGCCATTTAGTACAAATAGTTGATCTCATCATGACCTGAACTCCACTTTTCTGCCTGCTCTCCAAAACTCTTTAACCCGTTACTAATTAAAAATCGTCCTATCTTCTCTATCTATTTAGTATCTTGGTATCTACCGCACTCTGGAGAAGAGAATTCCACAGATTCCCTTTAGCCTAAAACTATGAGCTCTCATTCTAGACTGCCTCGCAAGGTAAAACATCCAGTGTATGTCACTTTGTCAAACCCCTCTTAGCATCTTATGTATCTCAATTATGGAAGCAGGTTCAATTGAGACATCCAAGGGGGTATTGGATGATGATTTGGATAATCAACAAGAATATGGGTGCAAAACAAGGATTGACACTGGGTAAGCATCTCCTTTGAAGAACCAATGCAGGCACAATGTTTAAATGGCCTCCTTCTGTACAGTTCTGTGATTTATTTTGAGATAAAGGTCATCCACATAGCGAGACTGTTGGCAATCCATAAACTCAGGCATTTTGATTCAACTTCCTGCCTTAGTGGACTGCCATTCCTAATTAGATGGGGCACCTAAAGACTGCCTCTGGGAGGATCACAAAGACAGACAGAATTGCAACACCATTGGGATTGAAACGTATGCACAGTCGAGACATTTAGGTCCCATACCCAGTTGAAAGTTTAACCTAATGAGCCTGTTAATTTTATTGTGAGTCCACTGCTTGAATCCCAATTTAGCAGCAGAAATGTCAAGATCCTTCTCATCCTTCTCACAATCGCTAGTCTCCCAGAATCAAAATTAAAAGGCTGCCAACTTAAAAGCAGGTAGATGGTAGCTAGTAGGCCGTTACTACACTGGCTGAGGTAACTAAGCAGCATAAACTGGCTATCAAATCTGGAGTCTGAATAGTTTAATTCATCGCTATCTAAATATATGAGAGCCATTAGGGGAGTATTGCAATACAATCTTAGCTTAATACATCAACCAAGCATTTAAAACTTGATGCTGAAGAGTGTAGGTGGAACAGCAAATGCTACCATTGCTCATGACCAGGCACATTTCAGTTCCTGAAATCCTGTAAACAGTCATATGTGCATGACTAAGCAGTTTTAGTGGTGCTAACATTTAAAGCAACTGAATGGGTTGATTAATGATGGGCAGTCACTTTGATTAAAGGAATTTGGGAGCTTTGGCTCTGCTACAGGAAACATTTTGTCGAAGATTTTGTGCCAACGGCACAGATTATTTTGTTTACTTTCTTCCTTGAAATGAATGCTGACCCAATTCTTTTACAGCTTTCATTTTACAGCATAAGGGTTATCAGAAACAAAACATTTTAATGGAGAATTCAGGAAAGGAATTCTGATCCCTATGTCCAAATTCAATTCTAGTTAGTTATAACATGGTTCAGTGACACCAAATAAATGAAAAGAAGAGAAAAGAAAATGGATGTCAGAAACTCAACATAAAGAGTATCTTGAATAGCACATCAGTACTAGCTGCTGAAAAGGAAATTAAGGTTAGCAATTTTAAAAACAGTTCAGGCTAACTCATCTGTCTGCAATGTCAATCATGCATCTTTTTCTTTCAGACACAAGTGACTTGCAGTATATTTCTCGCATGTTCTCTTTTTACTTAAGAAGCAAGCTGTGTCTGAAAAGCAACGTGAGGATATTTAAAGCACATAGTCACTGTACTGGGAAATCTTCCAACAGTCTCAGTTCCTGGAACAGTTCTGAGTTCACTCGACATAAACTCTGGTGTGCAGGCTCCTATGACAACTTCAAACTGCATTGTAAAACATACTTTTTTGAGGAGAGCTTTTAAAAGCTTAAAACAAAACCTAGGGGCAAATGTGGTGATGTCATCAAGTGTGAAATTGTACACTGTTCTGTGTAGAGTTCACATTCTGTATTTGTTAACATTGCCTTTTTACACATTCATTCCTGTGATAGAAAGAATTCACTTATGTCAAAGTTGGCACTTGCTGCTGAGTTAAACAGTGAGTAATGATAATAGAAATAATGGATATACAAAGCTTGAATTCCAATGCTTTCTTTAATGCTGATAAAATTAAATTAATAAATTCAATGAGCATCATCATCTCGGCACAAATATAGAAGTAAATGGAAAAAAGACTTATGCTTGGAAATAGACTTTTCGGCATGTGGTTTATGTTGTAGAAATTTCCAGATAGCCTTTTCAGGAAACTGTCCTGTTCACAGTCCAAAAATGCATTTTATGGCTGCCCTGTTCTCATTTTTCTTTCTCATTTCCTAGCTTTGTAAATCCCCAGTCCTTTTCAATGGGCTCCTATTTACCTTACAATTAAAGAGCTTCTCCTTTTTGAAAACACAATAGGAAAATATTACTTTTTTTATCCTGATTAGATGATACATAAATCATGCAATGCTCCCAGATTTGCTCGCTCTTCCCTTCTTCAGAAGGTGCTGATCCATACTGGGATTTTGTTCTATGAATGTTAGCAACCATTCAGTGCCTTAACTGACTGATCATTCTAATCAATGACCTTGAGGGATGAATACTAACAACTTGTACAATGATTCAAAGGGGAGGTGGGCTATCCCTGCCATAGCCAGGCCTATCCTCAGCTGATATTTCATTTCTAAACACATGCATTTATAGTACTAATTGCCACAGAGACATGGAAGGCCTGACAGATTTCTCCCTTCCCATCTTGCATTGCCAATTATAGGATGTGCCATTAATATCTCTGGCTGAGATCCAGCTAATTCTGCATTGAAGCTGGAATCTGCATTGACTAAAGAACCTATTATTACTCTGTGGAATATGTTCATCTGGTGAGATATTGGGCAACAACTGGTGATGATTTTCAATTATATTTATGTAGTAAAAGTGTATATATGTAATATAATACATTTGTATAAATATTTCAAGCAATATACAGGTTTAACTATAATCTTGATTGTAAAATTATAGTCTGTTTATTATACTCTGCTGAGAGTATTTCAATTAAATTTATATCTGATCACTTCAAAGAAATAATTTGCACTGAAAATCCTGAAAAAGTGTTGAAAGCTGACACTGAAAGTCTTTTACTGCTATAGTGATTTATTTTGTGGTAGGAAAGCAACAAACATTGAGGGAAATAGACTGCATCAAGAAGGAACAGTGGAATCACATGTCAAATTAGTCTGAGAAACTCACTTTGCTATTCTTTGTTTTAATTTCAGATGAGATGCTTATAGGTGTCTCTACTTGACTTTTACTCCATATTTCTGTTGCTTTTCAATCTGTCAGATGTAAATGTTCACAGCTCCCTCTAAAGGAGAAAGAAATCAGGATCTCCATCAAGCTACAGTCTTGAACCCACTTCAGAGTGATTTTGGGTTATTTTGCTTCATCTGACCTATCTCTCACAGACAGGACAAAGACCACTTACTCACACTTACTTTACTGTCATTGTCTCAGATAAACAGAATTGTCTCATTCTTCCCTGTATTGTAGCTTGTTTGAATTCTGGCTGATCACAGTAAATGACACTCTTAATGATCTTCTCGGTGGTAAACTCTTCATAACAACGATATATGTCAAAGCGATGATGATTTTATATTTCCTTTCTTCAATGTGGAATAGTATTTCAGATTTTGTGGACTTTGGTTTAAATTGAATTGAATTTAGTGGTAGCTGTTCCTAGGTTGAAAACAGACTCATCTCAATAGCACAATGCTTTGGATTCAAGTCTAAATCCTAGGCTTGATTACCAAAATCAAGGTTGACAGTCCAAGTCGCCATGAAGGTCCTAACATCACCCTTCACTGGAGGAATGGCAAACTCAGGTTAAATTCACCACCAGTTGTCTCTCTATAATGAGAGGCCATTGCAGTAGTGAAGAAATATTGCACTGTCAAAGGTGATATCATTCAAATAAAACATTAAACAGAGGCCTATGTATCTGTTTGATTAAATGTAAAAAAAAAACCCAAGGCACTTTTTCAATAAAGGGCAGGGGACTTAGATCATAGTCAGCAAGGTGTACAGAACAGAAACAGGCCGTTCCATCCAACTCGTCAATACCGACCAGATATCCGAACCCAATCTAGTCCCATTTGACAGCACTTCGTTCATATCTGTCTAAACCCTTCCTATTCATGTACCATTCAGATGCCTATTAAATGTTAGTCATGATGTCACGGTACTGGCGTTAGACTGGAGTGGTCAAAGTTAAAGATCACACAATACCAGGTTATAGTCCAACAAGCTTATTTGGAAGTACTAGCTTTTGGAGCGCTGCTCCTTCATCAGGCTGCTGTGGAGCAGAGCTTCTTTCAAATTGTATTCTTGAGATAACTTAGGGTTTTATAAAAAAAGGTGGCATCTCAGCTCAGACAATGCATTAAAAGGTGTAGGGTTAGAGTCTGTCTGTATCCCAATCTTGAATCAGAACTGATTCTATTTCCGAAGTAGGAATTTATCAAAAATTACATGGATTGACTGCCTGTATTGACTGCCTGTAGATTGTCTGCTTTTTGAACAAAATAGACAGTATCTGTGATTACAATTCTGCAAATGCAAATTCACCCCATAGACTTAAATGCATGTGTGCGTGCATGTGAAGAAAGAGAGAGAGAGTGTGTGTACTACCTGATGAAGGAGCAGTGCTCCAAAAGCCAGTACTTCCAAATAAACCAGTTGAACTCTAACCTGGTGGTGTTTGATTTTTAACTTTTAAATATTGCAATTGTATCAGCCTCCAACACTTCCTCTGGCATCTCATTCATACATGCACCACTATTTGCATGAAAAAGTTGCCCCTTAGGTCCCTTTTAAATCTTTTCCCTCTCACCCTAAACTTATGCCCTCTAGTTCTGTACTCCCCCAACCCAGGAGAAAGACCTTGTCTATTTATCCTAACCTATGCCTGCTGTGAACAAATAAATGAAAGTGCTAGAAATACTCAGTATGTCTGGCAGCATCTGTGGAGAGAGAAACAGAGTTAACACTACGAAGTCCAAAAAGTGAAGAATTGGATTCAAAATGTTATCTCTCATTCTCTCCATAAATCTGCTTAGCATGTTTAGCACTTCATGCTTTAATTTCAGATTTCCAGCATCTGTAATACTTTTTTTTGTTTTAGAGTTATCCTCGATTCTTGGCTCATAACTATCCTCAATCTCAAGAAACAGATTATCTAACTGCTATCACATGGAATTTGCTGGAGTTTGCTGAATGTCTCATTTTCTACATTACAATAGTGAGTGCATTTCAGAAAGTATTTCCTGACTATACAGTGCTTTGAGCTGTCCACTGCTCATGCAGGCACTTTGAAAATTTAAATCTTTCAAAGATTTCTTTAAGCTCTGGGAATTTATGATTATAAAACATCATGATATGACTTGGTTCACCCAGTAACATTGCGCAACAACCCCAACATGATGAACAAGACAAAACTGCAAACAATTGTGGCCCATCGACAGAAAACATTACAGTCACTCACAAACAGTAGGGTCTGGCCCCAGTGAGTGAGTGAGTCTGTGGTGCCACAGCTATATGAGGTTCATGCTGTCGGGGGTTGGGACAGGTGACAGCAAATGAGGGAAGATGTTGCGAGAGTGTTGGAACATGAGGCTTGGTGGGAGAGGGATGGAAGCAGAGATAGAGTGAGTATGGGGTATCAGAGAGAAAATGTGGCATTTTCACAGGCAGAGTGGAGAGGTTCATTAATTTTCTTCCTCATGAGTTGCAGGTAGTTGGTTAGCTCAGAAGACTGAATGGTTGGTTTGTGATGAAAACGCCAACAGTGCGAGTTTGATTCCACACTGGCTGAGGTCACCCTGAAAGTCTCAACATCACCCTTCACTTGGCGAGTGGTAATTTTAGGTTAAATTCACCACCAGTTGTCTCTCTTTAATGAGGGAGCAGCCCTGTGGTTGCCTGGGATTATGGCAACTACTAATGGATTGTGCATTCCTCCCAACAGCTGAAAGAGCCCTGACCTGGAAGTGGAGTGGAAGACAAGGAACATCAAAGTGAGAGCAAATCAAATGTAAATCTAGCTGGAAAATGCTTTTATATTTAAAAACTCTCATTTTTGAGGATGGATTTCTCACCAGGGAGCATTAGCTTAGATCGAACAGATATTGGAAAATTGGGCAGGGAGAAACTACCTGATTTTCATCTATTTAAACTAATTTTATATGAAAGGCCATGTAAAGGTTAGGAAACCAGACTTTCAGGAAAAATCCACCAGATGAGCAAAATACAGAGTTAAGGATTTTGAGATTGACATGGTTGATAAGAATATTCTTACTGTCAGATCTGCAGGACTTTGTGAAAGTGACCCCATACTCTGTAACCACCCCATGATAATAAATGCATGCTATGGCTGCATCCTATATCATAGATAAAGAGAACCATGTGCTTAATTAGTTTTCATTGTACATGCTGTACAGCAATATAAAAGCAAAGGAAAAGGTGCAAGTTGCAAAATTTGATTGTGAGATTGTCATATTTTTAACAAGACAGGTGTCATTTTTGAATAAAAATGGCATTCATTCGACATGTGCATATTTCTGGTTCAAGCTGGATAGATTTAGGTGAGTCATTGGCATTAACCACTGGGGATATACATTGAAATGCAGACTAGGAAGATCCTGAAGGCAGTCAGTTTGAGTAAGTTGTCATGAGGCAGAGGAGCCAGTGTTGGACTGGCATGGACAAAGTTAGAAATCACACAACACCAGACTATAGACCAACAGGTTTATTTAGAAGCACTAGCTTTCAGAGCGCTGCTTCTTCATCAGGTGGTTGTGGAGTAACCCTTTATTAACATTGCCCAGATAACCAGGCATTCAACAGCAGGAAGGTCCTGCACCAGAGCTATTTAAACAGGTGATCAATGACTGTAACTTAAATAGTTGCTTGATCTCTCCTACTCAATGCTGAGTTAGTAGAAGTGTCAGGAAATTTGTACTCTTCATTAAAGTTGTTAAAATCAACATGACTTAAATGGGGCGGAATTTGTTAAGTGCATTCAGGAAAGTTTTCTCAAGCAGTATATAGAGGGTCCTACTTGGGAAGGGTCAAAACTTGAGAAATAGGGCAGGGTAGGTAATGGAGATGACAGTGGTGGAGCACTTTGGGACCAGTAACCATAGTTCTGTTAACCTTAAAACAGGTAAGGAGAGGTACAAAACTGGTCTACAGGTTCAAGTTTTAAACTGGGGCAAGGTGAATTTTGATGGAATGAGACAGGAGCTTGTAGGGGTTGATTGGAGTAATTTGTTTGCAGGCAAAGGGGCCTTCAGCAAATGGAAGGCCTTTAAAAATAGGATAGCTAGAGTTTAGATTAGATTCCCTACAGTATGGAAAAAGGCCCTTTGGCCCAACAAGTCCACACCGACCCTCTGAAGAGCAACCCACCCAGACTCATTCCCCTACATTTACCCCTTCACCTAACACTACGGGCAATTTAGCATGGCCAATTCACCTAACCAGCACATCTTTGGACTGTGGGAGGAAACCGGAGCACCCGGAGGAAACCCACGCAGACACGGGGAGAATGTGCAATCTCCACACAGACAGTTGCCTGAGGCGGGGATTGAACCCAGGGCTCTGGCACTGTGATGCAGTAGTGCTAACCACTGTGCCACCATGCCGCCCTCAAGGTCTATATGTTCCTGTGAGGATGAAGGGCAAGTTTGGCAGGAATAGGGACCCTAGATGACAAGAGATATTGAGGCTTTGACCAGAAAAAAGGAGGCATGGCTCATGTACAGGCAGCTGGGATCAAGGGAATCTCTGGAGCTATACAGGCGTTTACTGAAGAAGAAAATCAGGAGAGCGAGAAAGGGGCATGAGATAGCCTTGGCTGAGAAGATTTGGGTGAATCCAAAGAGGTACTTTAAGTATATTAAAGCAAAAAGAATAACTGGAGAGAGAATAGGCCTCTCAAGGACCAAAGTGGACATGTATGTATTAAACTGCAGGAGATGGGTGAGGTTCTCAAGGAATATTTCTCCTCTGAGTTTACCATAGGGAAAGACATGAAGAATAGGGAACTTGAGGAAGTCAGTGGTGATATCTTGGGGACAGTCCATACTACAATAGAGGAGGTGTTGGATGTACTAAAATGTATGATGGTGGATAAATCTCCTGGCCCTGACAAGATATATCCAAGAACACTGCAAAGGCTAGAGAAGAAATTGCGGGGGCTCTGGCTGATATTTTTGCATCAACATTAGCCATGCGCGAGATCCCAAAAGACTGGAGGGTAACAAATGTTGTGCCATTATTCAAGAAGGGCTGCAAAGAAAAGTCTGGAACTGTGGGCGGCACGGTGGCACAGTGGTTAGCACTGCTGCCTCACAGCGCCAGAGACCCGGGTTCAATTCCCGCCTCAGGCAACTGACTGTGTGGAGTCTGCACATTCTCCCCGTGTCTGCGTGGGTTTCCTCCAGGTGCTCCGGTTTCCTCCCACAGTCCAAAGATGTGCAGGTCAGGTGAATTGGCCATGCTAAATTGTCCGTAGTGTTAGGTAAGGGGTAAATGTAGGGTTATGGGTGGGTTGTGCTTCGGCGGGTCGGTGTGGACTTGTTGGGCCTAAGGGCCTGTTTCCACTCTGTAAAGTAATCTAATCTAATCTAATCTAATCTATAGACCAGTAAGCTTAACATTTGTGGTAGGTAAGTGACATGAGAAGATTCTGAGATAAGATATACATACATTTGGAAAGACAGGGTTGGGTGAGGAGTAGTCAGCATAGCTTTGTGCATGGGAGATCATACCTCAAAGATTTGTTAGAGTTCTTTGGTGATCAGGAACGTTGTCAAGGGCAGAGCGGTAGTCATAGATTTCAGTAAGGCCTTTGATAAGGTTCCACATAGTAGGCTGCTCTGGAAGGTTAGATTGCATGAAATCCAGGGCATGCTGTCAAATTGGATACAAAATTGGCTCGATTGTAGCAAGCAAAGGGTAAAAGTGGAAGGATGGTTGTCAGACTAGTGATGTGCTTCAGGGGTCAGTGCCAGGCCTGTTTATCTATATCAATGATTTGAATGAGAATGTACAAGGCATGAATAGTAAGTTTGCTGATGACACTAAAATAGGAGGTATCGTGTACAGTGAGGAAGGTTATCAGAAACTGCAGCAGGACCTTGATCAACTGGGGAAGTGGGCCAAGAAATGGTAAATTAAGTTTAATATGGAAAGTGTGAGGACTTGCATTTTGGAAAGTCAAATCAAGGTAGGAATTTCGTGGTGAATGGTAGGGCCTCAAGGAGTATAGTGGAACAGAGGGATCTTGGAGTTCAGGTTCACAGTTCTCTGAAAATTGAGTCACAGGTAGACGGGGCAGTGAAGAAGGCTTTTGGCACATTGGCCTTCATCAGTCAGGGCACTGAGTATAGAAGTTGGGAAGTTACGTTGCAGTTATGCAGGACATTGATGAGGCCGCAATTGGAATATTGTGTTCAGTTTTGGTCACCTTGTTATAAGAAAGATGTTATTAAACTGGAAAGAGTGCAGAAGGAATTTACAAGGATGTTTCCTGGATGCAATGGTCTGAGTTATAGGGAGACATTGGACAAGCTAGACTGTTTTTCTTTACAACGTAGGAAACTGAGGGGGACCTTATAGAGGTGTATCAGATCATGAGAGGCATGGATAGGGTGAATGCTCTCAATCTTTTTCCCAGGGTTGGGGAATCGAGGACGAGAAGGCATCAGATTAAGGTTAGAGGGGAAAGAGGAAAGGGAACCTGAGGGGCAACTTTTTTACACAGAGGGTGGTACACATATGGAATGAGCTGCCAGCAGAAGTGGTTGAGGTGGGTACACTAACAACATTTTAAAGGCATTTGAACAAATACATGTTTAGGAAAGGATTAGAAGGATATGGGCCAAGTGCAGGGAAATGGGGTTAGCATGATGGACATTTTGATTGGCATGGACCAGTTTGGGCCAAATGGCCTATCTCTGTGATTCTATGACTCTTTGATTGCTCCAGGTGAGTGCCATTGTTTCTATCCCCTTGGCCTGCAGCATGAGAGTTTAAAGTTTAGTGGGAGGATGGGCAGAGGCAAATCAGAGCAGGACAAGCTGCTGAAAGAGAGATGAGGATGAGGAAGAAGAGTTCTTCACAGGAGACCATGTCCACCCAGGATTGTCAAGGAACAGTTCTACTTGAAAGTAAGTAAAGAACAATGTGACTCTCGCCTCATGAATAACATGTTTTTTGAAATCTATGATTTCTGACAGGCAGAGTTGCAGCCTCAGAGATCAGCATTGCCATTGACGATGAAGTTAACTATGGCCTTGAATTTCTTAATGTAGGGCTCCATTCAAGCCAGAGCGTGTATCATTTCCAAAATGCCGTACTTTGTTGTTCTTTTTGTGTAAGGAGATCACTGATGCTCCGAGCAGAGAGGAGAATATATTACAATGCTGGTAGATGAGTGGAGTTGGACATTGTAAACTGATTTCAAGTCTACAGATTATGTCTCCAATGGTCAGCAGACAAATCCGTAGTTCTCTATTCTGCAATATGATTCAGAGGCAGTTTCAAACACCAGATTATATCATTGATCTAAATCTAAATGATAACGCAATTGAAGATTGCCTCTTCTGCATAAATCTTTTCTTGTCAACCAAATCTGCAACCTTAATGAAATTCTTGTATAGGTTGAAGCCCGGATATCTCTGGAACTGGTTATAATGCAGCTCAAGCTAGATTTTGTTTTCTGGAAAACCAGTCATACTACACAAGTTGAGGTCAATTTTAACTTTGTATGAATATGTAATACAGATTACAGTAAGTAAAAGCCCATTTTAGGGCAGCTCAGTGGCTAAGTAGTTAGCTCTGCTACCTCACAGCACCAGGGACCCAGGTTCAATTCCAACTTTGGGAGACTTTGTGGCATTTGCATATTCTCAATGCGTCTGTGTGGGTTTCTGCAGGGTGCACTAATTTCCTCCCACGTCCAAAAATATGCAGGTGAGGTTGATTGGGCATGCTAAATTGCCCCATTATGTCCAGGGATGTGCAGGTTGGGTGGATTAGCCATGGTTAATGTAGGGTTATGGGGATAGGGTCTGGATGGAATGCACTTTGGAGGATCAGTACAGATTTGATGGGCTGAACGGCCTTTTTCTGCACTGTAGGGATTCCATGATTTATATCCACAATGGAAATAAAATTCAGGAAAGATGTAAAATGGATTGTCAGCTTGTTGTAACCCACTTCACGTCACACAAAGTCAAGATCTTCACAAATGCATTTGCTCAGCAGGTGTGTTTTAAAATATGCATGCAGGGCATAACAATTGAATCAAAGACAACAATAGAGGAAAGGGAGTTACAGAGTAGCACTAAAGATTTAATCCCATGTTTGTGCTGTTATGATGTGATTTTTCCATTGCCTTCCAGTGTCAGCTTACTAAGTGTCATGGAAAGAAGTGTAGCTGCTATTTGGTGGTTAACATGTTAATTATTAACTGAAGCGATGGGAAAAAAATGTCTCATTTTATACAGCCAAGTGTTTTTAATCATCGATCTTTGACATTGATTTGAATTGGATTAAATTCAACCAGGTTAGCTTAATGCTTAAGGTCACTATATAATGTCGCCAACAATATATACTGTATTATTTAAAGTCCAGGTAATAAATGACATACATCATTGAGCTTCTTGAACTTGAACAAATAAAACACTTTGGCATCCTAAAGTTCTGTATTTCATGATACAGGCAAAACATACCTCTTTAACTTAACTTGACAGAGTGAGAGTGTAGAAGGATGTTGATGTTATAAGGGAATACATTTTAATAATGTAAGTGCAATGGGCTGGATCTATGCATCTACTGTTTGTGTAGTTGTGTCAATAATAGCAGAACCCATTGCATTGACTGAAGCTGATCCCACAGTCCTACAAGTAACAGCCTATGTATTAAGGTGTTTGTCATACAGTGATAGTCCTCAATTCCGAGCGAGAAGGTCGCAGTTCAATTTTCATCCAGTTCAGAGGTGTGTCATAACATCTCTGAACAAGTTGATTAAAAATCGCTATAACAGCCTTTGAGCATCATGGATATCATTCCACTGCAACCCACCTTTTTAAAAAAAATTTAACCTGGTTTTTCTAATCAATCTGTTTAGAGATGTTATTACACACTTCTAGAGCAGATGGGACCTGAACCCAGGCCAAGTGGTCCAGGGGCATGGGGACTACAAGAGGGCCCTTGCAACCCACTGTTAAGGAGCGGTAAAAATGGAAGAAACTTACTGTTACCAGATATAATGGGGGAGTAACAAATTGACTACCTCTTATACAACTAATCACACTCCCTTTTCCTTGACTTTGTCATGTTAATGACAATGGTCTAATAATCAATTGCTTGTCAGAGGTTGATTAACACTATATCGCAATTTACTTAAAACAGAAAAGGTTGTTAGAAGTAACGAACTGATTTCTGTGTGTGCAGTTTGCAAATCTATAACACACTGACTTGCAGGCAGTGTTGCAAAACTACATACACACAGCACATACATGGGCGTCATTGAAGGTAGACTCTCTTAAAGAAAAAGTACACATTCAATCTTTTCCTCCTCCTCTCCAAAAGGAAGTTGAACTATTTACAATAATAAGTGAGGCTTGGAGCGTCTACAATGTATACACAATTGCTAGTAAGTTTGGAGCTTGTGATGGTGATTTTTCTTCTGGAGTTGCCATTGGTTACCACACTCCTTGGTGATATTGAGTGTCATTCCTGTTTTTGTTGGCCAGTTACCATTTAACCAACCACAATCTCTGCTCCAGAATTTGCTTATCCTGATGTACTACAGCCAAGTTTTTTCCAGATTAGCTACTGCCTGATCTTGTTCCTCAGGCATTTTTAGTTATTCAATTAGTCCTGATATTTACTATTTTTGTTCCTTGGGAGTTCCCAGCTAGAATCAATGAGTCATATAGAATAGAAACAGACTCTTTGCTTCAACTGGTCCACGTTGACCATATTCCCTAACTAAACTAGTGCCACCTACACGCATTTGGCCCATATCCTTCCAAACCTTTCCTATTCATGTACTTATCTAAATGTCTTTTAAATGTTGTAACTATACCTGCAGCCATCACATCCTCTGGCAGTTTATTCCACACAAGAACAACTCTCCACATGCCCTCATGGCCTTTTAAAACCTTTCACCTCTCGCCGTAAAAATATGCCCCTAGTTTTGAACTCACCCACCTTAGACTTTGCTTTTCAACTTATCTAACCCCCTCATGATTTTATAGACTTCTCTCAGATCACCCCTCAACCTCCTATGCTCCATTGAAAAATATCCCAGCCTATCTAGGTTCTCATTATAACTCAAACCTTCCATTTCTAGTAACATCATTTGTGAATGTTTTCTGAACCCTCTCCAGTTTAATAATATCCTTCCTATAACAGGGCGACCAGAAGTATTTCAGTACAGTATTTCTGAAGAGGCCTCATCAACATCCTGTACAACCTCAGCATGATGCCCCAACTCCTATAACTCAAAGGTCTGAGCAATGAAGGCAAGTGCGATGAAAACCTTTAAGACCACCCTATCCACCAATGATTCCTCTTAGTCTCGCTGTACTACAACACTACCCAGGGCCCTATCATTAATTGCATAAGTCCTGCCCTTGTTTGTTTTGTCAAGATGAAAGACCTTACATTTATCCAAATTAAATTCCATCTGCCACTCCTCAACCACTGACTCAATTGATCAAGATCTCTTTTAATCTTAGATAACCCTCTTTCCTGTCCACTATACTCCCAATTTTGGTGTCATTTGTAAACTTACTACCCATGCCTCCCATATTCTCATCCAAATTATTTATATAAATCCTCTAGTCACAGGCCTCCAATCCGAAAAATAATCCTCCCACCACCACCCTCTGTCTCCTACCATAAAGCCAATTTTGTATCCAGTTGGCAAGCTCACCCTGAATGCTATGTGATTCTAACTTTACTAATTAGTCTACCATAGAGAGTCTTATGAAAGGCTTTACTAAAATCCAAGTAAACAATGTCTATCACTCTGCCCTCATCATTTGTTTTTGGTTACTTTTTCCAAAATCTCAATCAAAGCCTGTAAGACACAATTTCCTTGCACAAAACTATACTGACTTTCCTTAATCATTCCTTGCTTCTCCAAATGCATGTAAATCTTATCTTTCCAGATCATCTTCAACAACTTACCCATTACCGATGTCCGACCCACAGGTCTATCGATCCCAGGTTTCTCCTCACAGCCTTTATAAATAAAGGCACAACATACAGGACATTTGTGAGGCCTCTTCTGGAGCATTGTTCTTGTCACCCGGTTATAGGAAAGATATTATTAAGCTGAAGAGGGTTCAGAAAAATTTCACCAGGAAGTTGCTGGGTATGGAAGGTTTGAATTATTCGGAACAGCTGGAGAGGCTGGGACTTTTTCATTGGAGTTTGGGAGGTTGAGAGGTGACCTTATAGAGGTTTATAAAATCATGAGAGGTATAGATAGGGTTAATGGTAGGTATCTTTTCCCTAGGATGGGGATTTGAAGACCAAGGGGCACGTTTTTAAATTGAAAGGAGAGAAATTTAGAAAGACATGAGGGGCAAATTTTATACATAGAGATGATTTGTGTGTAGTATGAATTTCCTAAGGAAGTGATACATGTGAGCAGTGTTGCAATATTTAAAAAATCACTTAGGCAAGTACATGAACAAGAAAGGTCTGGAGAGATATGGGCCAGGAGCAGGCAAGTGGGATTAGTTTAGTTTGGGTTTATATTCAACATGGACTGATTGGACTGAATGGTCTGTTTCCATGCTGTATGACTCTATGAATCTATTAGCTACTCTCCAGTCCTCTGGCACCTCACATGTTAAAGCATTTGGTTTTACAACCTGGCCTCTTCATTTCCTTTTTCTTTGAAACCTACTGCTTGCTTCTTCAGTGATTATTTGGTTTATTTTCTGTTTGAGTTCTTTCGCTAGAGCTTTATTGCTGGCATTTATTTCTGAAAGGACTGACTCAGGAGTGATATTCAGCTCCGTGTGTGTGCTGTGTGACTCAACTGTTTTTACAGGTCTGTCATTTTCACAAACAACGGGTTGAGCTCAAACTGATCTCGGCCGTAGTTGCTCCTGCTGAGACTATTCTGTTTTCCATGCAACTTGCTGCAGATCATGCTGCAAACTAGCAATTCTTTGACTGATGTCATTGCATGGAACTTGATGTTTATATTGCTTTTTTTCCTTCGCTTTCAGGTTTTCATTCACCTTTGTGTGCTGAGCAGAGGTATCGTTTCAGAGGTGGGATTCTCAAGATTAAATTTATCCTGAGTATTTGGTCAAATTTTTCTTTGAGGAAATTCAGAAGAAAGTGATGTTCAGTTCTTACACATTCAATCCTGCAAATATCCTCTGAATGTTGCATTCAGAAGCTGCATACAACCGAGTGTGGCAGCAAGGAGCCCTGGCAAAACTAGAATCAGTGGAAATCTGGGGGCAGACTCTCCTCTTGTTGGAGTTAAACTTCTGGTGTCAAACTTCTTGAGTTTTGATGTAACTGCACCCATCCAGCCAAGTCGGGAGTATTCCATCACACTCCTGATTTGTGCCTTGTAGATAGTGGACAGGCTTTCGGAAGTCAAGAAGTGAAGTACTCCCCACAATATTCCTAGCTTCTGTGTTTATGTGGTGAGTCCAACTGAGTTTCTGGTCAATGGTAAGCCCCAGGATGACGATAGTGGGGGATTCAGTGATGGTAACACTATTGAATATCAAGGGGCTGTAGTTAGATTATCTCTTATTAGTCATGACCTGGCATTTGTGCAGTTCAAATGTTACTTGCTGGTTGTCAGCTAGGCCTGGATATTGTCCAAATCTTGTTGCATTTGAACATGGACTGCTCACCTGAGGAGTCGTGAATGATGCTGAACATTGTTCAGCACTAAGTGAATCCTTGCTGAACATGCAAACATCCCCACTACTTACCTTATAATGGACGGAAGGTCATTGATGAAGTTGCTGAAGATGGTTGAATCTAGGACACTACTCTGAGGAACTCCTGCAGAGATGCCCTGGAGCTGAGATGGCTGACATCCAACAACCATGAACATTTTCCTATGAGCCAAGTATGACTCCAACAAGAGGAGAGTCTGCCCTCTGATGTCCACTGATTCTAGTTTTGCTAGGGCTCCTTGATGCCACACTTGGTTGTAGGCAGCTTCTGATTTCAACAATCAGAGGATATGCCATAGCTTCCCATTTCTTTGGGAACAAGTTATTTTAGAACTTGGATATTGTACAGGTACAAGGCTCTGTGACAATCTTAGCCAATCATGATTAGTCACTAGTTTTCTAAAGTCAGATAACGTTAACTTTTGTAAACACTTTAACTGGTGTGGTGACATTGATGTTTTCTATCAGTTTAGCAGTGTAAACCATTTGATATATTCAATGCACCATCAGAATCTGGCTTGTTGATCACCTAATGTAAATGCCTCTGGCAGAGTATCATGACATCTTTAGTTTGTACTTAGGACCTGTAACTTATGCTGCCCTGTGAGGATTATTTTATATTTATGGTCATTCTTCAATAGCTCTTTGATGTCATAGTACTCAGTTCATCTAACAAGTCTATCTGAAAGAGCTCTTTAGGGTAGTAGAATCAAGGGTTATGGGGATAAGGCAGGAACAGGATACTGATTGAGGATGATCAGCCATGATCATAATGAATGGTGGTGCTGGCTCGAAGGGCAGAATGGCCTACTCCTGCACCTATTGTCTATTGTCTATTGAAAAGCTTCCATGGGAATGAATGCAGTGACCAATGCAACAATTCTCTCCAAATTAAAATCACATAAGGAATTGCATTACTGGTCAGAGAGGATCTCACAGCTGTGCTGAAGGAGGGCACTATGGAGGACTCGAGCAGTGAGGCAATATGGACAGAGCTCAGAAATAGGAAAGAGTGCAGTAACAATGTTGAGGCATAAGATATAGGTACAAATATGTAAACAGATTATGGAAAGATGTTGGAACAACAGTATGGTGGTGATAGGAGATTTTAATTTTCCAAACATTGATTAGGTTTCACTTAGTGTTAGAAGTCTCGATGAAGCAGAATTTGTAAGGAGCATCCAGGAGGGTTTTATAGAGCAGTATGTAAATAGTCCAACTGGGGAATGAACCCAGCCAGGTAGTTGAAGTTTCAGTAGGGGGTTACTTTGGGAATAGTAGTCACAGTTCCGTAAGGCTTAGAATACTTATGGACAAAGACGAGGGTGGTCCTAAAGGAAGAGTGCTAAACTGGAGGAAGCCCAATGAGATCAAAATTCCATAGTAGTTGGGGAATGTAGATTGGGAGCAGTTGTTTGAAGGTAAATCCATATTTGATATTTGGGAGGCTTTTAAAGAGAGGTTGATTAGAATGCAAGAGAGACATGTTCCTGTGAAAATGAGGAATAGAAATGGCAAGATTAGGGAACCATGGATGACAGGTGAAGTTGTGAGTCCAGCTAAGAAGAAAAAGGAAGCATTCATAAGGTTTAGGTGACTGAAAACAGACGGAGCTTTGGAAGAATATTGGGAATATAGGCCCAATCTGAAATGAGGAGTTAAGAGGGCTAAAAGGGGTCATGAAGTATCTTTAGCAAACAAGAAACTCCCAAAGCCTTTTATTCATATATAAGGAGCAAGGGAGTAACGAGAGAAAGGGTTGGCCCACTCAAGGACAAAGGAGGAAAGTTATGCGTGGAGTTCGAGAAAATCAGTGAAATTCTTAATGAGTACTTTGCATCAGTATTCACCGAGGAGAGGAAAATTACAGATGTTGAAGTTAGGGATAGATGTTTGATTACTCTAAGTCAAGCCAGCATAAGGAGGGAGGAAGTCTTGGGTATTCTAATAGGCATTAAGGTGGACAAGTCCCCAGGTCCAGATGGGATCTATCCCAGGTTACTGAGGGAAGTGAGAGAAGAAATAGCTGGAGCCTTAATAGATATCTTTGCAGCATTCTTGAACACAGATGAGGTCCTGCAGGACTGGAGAATTGCTAAAATTGTCTCCTGGTTTTAGAAGGGTAGCAGGAATAATCCAGGTAATTATAGATTGTTGAGCCTGAAAGACAGAGGTAACAGATCTAAACAAGTAAAGGTATGACCCTGCTCAGGATCCAGCAGCATACAAAGAATTGTGGCTAGCCTTTATCTGCTGATTTGAAAAACTGAACCAGATTTTCACTACAGAATTTCAATTGCACATACTATTGCAACCAGTAAACCACAGTGAACCCCTGATCAGAAACCTCCATTCCCCCTGAATGAATCAAACAAAATCACAGGCCTGCTATGTTGCACCTTGAGAGAATCAAAGGTGACGTTGAAATTCTGGACTCTTCAAACATATATCTTTGAGAATCACTTTACTTCATTTGAATATGGAGCTGTCTGCATATGTAATTGAGAGCATTTGTGAATAACTTCAGGTTTCTTGAAGTAAGCTTGTATAATTTTTTTTAAATCTTATAAAAGCACATTTTTTTTCTTTTAAGAATGTATTCTATTTCTATATAGCATGTGGTTTTCACTGGCTAGGCCAATAGTCATTGCCCATCCCTAAATACTTTTGAGAAGATGACGGTGAGCTTTCTTCTTGAACTGCTGCAGTCTTTGAAGTGTAGGGGAACAGCAGTGCTGTTAGGGAGTTCCATGATTTTGACTGCAACAATGAACAAAGAGCACCATATTTCCTAGTCAGTATGGTTTGTGAAGGAGAATTTTCAGAGGGTGGTGTTACCATATATTTGCTGCCCTTTCTCTTCTCAGTGATAGAGTCTCGGTGGAAGATGATGTCAAAGGACCCTTGGTCAGTTACTGTATTGCATCTTGTAGATTGTATACAGCTTTACCACTGTGTGTCAGTGGTGAAGGGAATAAATATTGAAGGTTGTGGTTGGTGTGTCAGTCAAGAAGCTATTTTGTCTGTGGTAACTTCTTGAGTGTTATTGCAGCTGCAGCATTCGGGTAAATGGGAAGTATTCCAAAGTATTCCTGACAAGATACATTCAAAGTTTTGAAATATCTTTATCTCTTTAAATTGAGAGCTGAAATGGGGACACAATCCCTACATCTCTCCTCTGTCCATAACATTGGCATTGACATCATTTAAGAATATCACATAGATTATGCGCATTACTTGCTTGTGGCATTGACCATTGCAAGGAATGTAGGTAAGTCTTCAGGGGTTTCTCCCTTATAGAGTTTTACTTTTAGAGAGAAGGAAGAATCTTAAATGACTTGTTCGTAGATGAGCTGTGGAAAAAAGTAGGTTAGGTTGGATGAATGGACCTCCCAAGTTAAAAATATTACATGTTTTAACTAACTTTTTCTCCTTTGTTTCCATTCTAAAAGCCATGCCTCCTGCTGTGATATTGATCAATGGGTATACCTAGTTGTCTCTAGTACTGTTAGTATTGGTCATTCTATATATAAACTGTTCAATTATGGGTGGCACCACACAACAACAAATTGTGTCATTACATCAATGGGAAGTCATGTTCCAGTCATGTTTCAGACAATAACATCCTGAATAAAAACTGCCAACTGAAAGTCTCGAGTAATATTAGCCCTAGATAGTCTTGAGACTCAAACAAATACCTAATTCAATATGTAATCTTTTGTTATAAATTCTGTGTCTTTTGGTCCTGTTCCACAACCACCTGAAGAGACAGTGCCTCGAAAGCTAGTGCCTCCAAACAAACCTGTTGGACTATAACCTGATGTCAGATTTTTATCAACATGGACAATCACAGCCATCCCAGAGATTCAAACGTTGTTTTGAGGATGGAACATCAACAAAAAGAATGATAAAGTACCAGCTGGCTCATCTTTCTATTTCATCATGTACCAAAGGTGCATCAAACTTTAATAGGTGTTAGACAAGAGTGAAATGGATCCTGTTGACCTTTCATTTTATGTTTATGGGCCATAATCCAAACTAACAGGAAGGTTTTCGAAGTGTTGCACAACTAACAGGGTATGTAATGAATACACCATCTTATTTGGCAAAAGGCTTTTTATGTGTAAAAGGTCACATGCCATAACCATGTTTATTATCTGCAAGCATCAGCTCCAAGAAGATAGCAGAACCATGAGTCAATGTAAAAACTGCTGACAACTGAGCAGCCAAGCCAATTAACAGAAAGTGGGAGAAGATTTGTCCCTAATTTATTTCAACTTTAAATTCATCTTGTCCTGGTAATCCAACTACAAGAAACATTGTAGCTTACTAACAGCCCTCTACTTTTCAATAATTTCTCTCAAGTCAAAGCATCAACTCACCCGAGAAACTACAGGCCAATTGCTTAAGAGAGATTGAGATAATTACACATTTGTAGTTTTTTTTCTTCATCTGTATCTAATCTTTGTGAGTGCTTAGTGTGTAGAGTTTAGTCACTAAGTGAGACATTGCATTTTTAACTCAGCTCATTCTCAAACTCAGCAGAGCAAGTGTGAGATCAGAAATAACCTTCCTTATTTTAAAACTCGCAAAACAACTTAGCACTAGAGCTATTTAAATTGAATGAATCACCCTGAGGGTAAGGAAATACACACACACCTTATATAAATACTGTAAAACACTGTAATCACAGGCGCTGAGTATATTCTAGCAACTGAAAAGAGGTTAGGGGAACCTGAATAGTTTTGCTTCTCTAATCAAGGAAATGTAGGGCACATTATGGTGAAGTACGTATCTGCCTGGGCGTGATATTTAATTCCTTGCAGTCTGTGGTTCAGCATTATGTTGTTTTGTATTTTTACTTGTTAATAATCAAAGAGATGAGAGTAATATTCTTATTAGATTTACAATACAAAAAAACTTATCATGCGGAGTAAAGAGCATTTAAATTAAACCCCTTCAAACAATTTGAGTCTACGGTCATTATAAAGGGCTATTAACTAACATTACTGAGATGTAATGTTTGAAATCGGAATACCTACTTATTCAGGTCCTGCAGTGATCTCACAGAGCAATCAAAGCAACAGAATTGTTATTTGCGCTTGTCAATCATCTGCCTGATCAGATTTTGTTTGACAGAACAGTGTGAATTATGAACTGGAGGCTTGAATCATGCTTCCCAGCAACTGTCCTTTGGTGTACCATGGTGGGTGAAATAGTGGCATAGAGGACTGTTGCAGAATGAGAGCATCATGACTAATGCCTTGATATTGAACTTCAAGATGTGCTGTAAACATTCACACACCAGTTAGAAGTTAAGGAAGTGGATTCTCTTTTGGTTCTGGTTAATGGCATAGTTAGATTGTGCTTCCTGGAAAGTAATGTACATATAGCCAGTAAAACCCTGCAATATGGGGAAACTTGTGATACCTCGTGTTCACCTACTGGCTTCTTTTTGGAAAGAAAGAATCATATGAAGTCAGTCACCTTTCCATACATTATGCAGCAATGGACTGCATGTTACTGATGTTCTCAGTATATCTAATACCAGCTTAGGAGGAGCCAGGTACTTAGAAATTGATGGCCACTGTCAACTTCACAATTCAGATAATGCAGTCTTTGTCCTGTCTGTGGCTGCAGCAAGTGGTAGATTTCAGTGAGGACTTCCTTAGTAAATGCAAATGCGGTTCAAACTGGAGAATTGCTCCATGAACACTGTATGAATATAACCTCCTGCTGAGAGGTCTGCTCCCTCTCCTCTTCCTCCCACTTCAATTATCTTGTCTTACTTGGTCTGACATTTACTCTAAGAGGAATAATTACTGATACCCATGAATCCATTAATTCAGGAAAATGCATAATTTAATGCAAAATGGTACATCACTCTCTGAAGATTTTTGAAGCTTTAAACAATTATGAAAAGCACAATGATTGTGCTGCAGCATTACTTGTAGTATACCTGTAACCTTGTGGGTAATTCTACCAGTATTATGTAATCTCATGTCTGCAAAGGTAAAGTTGCTTTTGAGATGCTGTATATGGGAATATTTTTGGTAGAATTTGTTTTGACATTGTATTGGCTTTCAGCCAATCTGATTATGTAACACAGTTTTTCATTGGCAAATCAATCAATCATTAATTCAAAGCCCTAATGGAAACAGCCATGTCACCCTGACTCTTGGAAGTCTTGACTAATTGTGTATAACTAGTCAATGTAATTGTATCTATTGTTGTCATGAAATAAACCACCTCTTGTAAAAAAAAGTGTCTCTTCTTGTTAAGACTCACTGGTGATCTATCCTGTAACACTGTTCATTAGACAGACTCTTCAATTTCGCGTTGAAAAGAGGATTGGTGGCAGTAAAACATACAAACTAGATAATAAAGCTGTGCTCCTCCTCCAGGCTTACAGCAGAAATTGAAGCGTGAGGACCCAGCACAGAAAGTAGTGCAGGGTTGGTCTAATGAAACAGAAGTGTTTCTACGGGGCTGCTTAAAGTCGGTGGACTGGTCCGTATTCAAGAAACTTAGCCACCAACCTCAGCAAGTATGTTACTACTTACAGACTTCATTAGTAAGTGTGTAGATGACTGTGAGCCGAAGAAGTTAATCTGGACATTCTCCAACCGGAAACCATGAATGAACTGGAAGATCCACTCCCTACTGAAGCTGAGGTCTGAGGTGTTCAAGTTGGGTGACCCTCCCCTATATAGGAAATTCAGGTATGACCTTTGCAAGGCCACCAGGGCCACCAAGAGACAATACCAATCTAAGCTTGAGACCCAGACTAACCACATGGATATCCATCATTTGTGGCAAGGCTTACATGACATAAGAGGCTTAAAGCAAAGTCAAATAGAATTGAGGGCAACAGTACATCCCTACCTCATGTGCTCAATGCAGTCTGCACTGGCTTTGAACAGAAAGGTAGGGAAATAATAATATCCCATCAGTGTCAGATACCCTTGTACCTCTGTCACTGCCACAGATGTTAGATTGGCATTCTTAAGGGTGAACCCACAGAAAGCAACTGGCCCAAATGGAATCCCTGGCCATGCATTCAGATCCTATGCAGACCAACTGGCAGGAGTATTCACAGACATCTTCAACCTGTCCTTATTAGGATCTGAAGTCTCCACTTGCTTCAAAAAGATCTGCATCATTTCTGTGCCAAAGAAAATTATGCTGCGTGCCTCAATGACTACCACCTGGTGGCTCTGACATTCATAATTATGAAGTGCTTCAAGAGGTTGGTCCTGGCTCACATCAACACCAGCCTACCTAATTGCCTTAGACCTTTGCAATTCGCTTACCAATGCAACAGGTCCACGGCAGACGCCATCTTCTTGTCCCTAAACTCATCCTGGAACATCTAGATAACAAAGACTCCTACATCAGGCTCCTACTCATTGACTACAGGAAGGAAATAGAGTGCCTAGTGGCATGGTGTAAAGACAACATCACCAAAATGAAGGAGATGGCCATTGACTTCAGGAAGCAAAGTGGAGGGCACGCCCCTGTCTGCACGAATGGTGCTGAGCTGAAGATGGTCAAGAGCATCAAGTTTCTGGGAGCGATGATTATCAACAATCTGTCCTATTCCATCCAAGTTGACACTACAGTCTCCCCTTCCAAAGAAGGCTAAGGAGATTCAGCATGACAATAAAGATGCTTTCATATTTTTACAGATGCACTGGAGAAAACATCCTACCTTGGTGCATTTCAGTGTGGTATGGCAACTGCTGTTCCTAAGACGAAAGAAACTATAAAGAATTGTGAACACAGCCTAGTCCATAAGGCAAACCAGCCTCCATTCATTGACTTCATTTATACTTCTCGCTGAATTGGGAAAGCAACCAAAATAATCAAAGACCCCTCCTACCTTGGTTATACTTTCTTCCACCCTCTTCTATAGGGCAGTTTCAAGAACAGCTTCTTCTTCACTGTTATCAGGCTTTTGACTGGACCTCTATAATGTTGATCTTTCTCTGCAACCTCTCACCAGCTATAACATTGTATCCTGCACTCTATTATGTCACCTCGATGCACTTGTATAGTACAATCTACCTGTGTAAGATAACATTTTTCACTGTACCTCAGTTCGCATGACAGTCATATATCAAATCAAATCAAACCATCAAGAATTTAATATGACTGACAGCGATGGGAACAAATTAGGTCCAAGGTGTTGTCATTCTCAAACATATGCTTTTGATTATTTTTTCAATGTGTATGAACATAAGAGTTCAAATTTACCATTACTTAAAGTGTTGACCAGATTGGTTTCTTGCAATGCAATAGATGGTGCAATGAGATGCCCCTCTCTACACTTGAAATTACAGGCTACATTAACAATAGGAGAAAGTGAGGACTGCAGATGCTGGAGATCAGAGCTGAAAAATGTGTTGCTGGAAAAGCGCAGCAGGTCAGGCAGCATTCAAGGAGCAGGAGAATCGACGTTTCGGGCATAAGCCCTTCTTCAGGAATGAGGAAGGTGTGCCAAGCAGGCTAAGATAAAAGGTAGGGAGGAGGGACTTGTGGGAGGGGTGTTGGGAATGCGATAGGTGGAAGGAGGTTAAGGTGAGGGTGATAGGCCGGAGAGGAGGTGGGGGAGGAGAGGTCGGGAAGAAGATTGCAGGTCAAGAAGGTGGTGCTGAGTCCGAGGGTTGGGACTGAGAATTTCCCCTCCCCCCACCTTATCTCAGTCCCAACCCTCAGACTCAGCACCGCCTTCTTGACCTGCAATCTTCTTCCTGACCTCTCCTCCCCCACCCCCTCTCCGGCCTATCACCCTCACCTTAACCTCCTTTCACCTATCATATTCCCAACGCCCCTCCCCCAAGTCCCTCCTCCCTACCTTTTATCTTAGCCTGCTTGGCACACCCTCCTCATTCCTGAAGAAGGGCTTTTGCCCGAAACGTCAATTCTCCTGCTCCTTGGATGCTGCCTGACCTGCTGCGCTTTTCCAGCAACACATTTTTCAGCTACATTAACAATATTCAATTCAGGGGTTTTACACAGTTTGTAACCCTGCAGCCAACTCTGACAGGGAGGCCTGAGTTGGTAGCCTTTCTCCATTGAACCATTTCCAAATGGTAGTACAACCCTCATTACATAGCTCCAGACATGGATGGGAAGAGTCGGATAATCTCAGCTTTATGCACACCATTAAGGAACAGAGTGGGGGACACGTTAAGAAAGCTTTCAAGTGTAAACTACTCAAAAGGACAATTATGAGACAGAGATTTGGAGATGTGTAATAGTTGAATTCCAGCAGAAATCCTGCAAAAAAGGCTTTATTCGCAATTTGATGACCCCATTCACACATTCAGAATTAGAAAGACTAAGAACTTCAGCCTGAATGTGTCCCCTGTTATCTGTCCAAGGCTTCTCATGGATAATTGTTTTTGCATTTTTGGTTCTCTTTACACCAGCCATGGCCATTATGAAATATGAAACATTAATCCCTTTGTAATCTGATTGTGACTAGGATTGTCAAAAAACAAGCAGCAATGTTCTTCACAATGACATGCACATGCTTGATATGTATCTACATAGATATCCATACTGTGTAATTCTACAGTACCTCTATTTTTTGGAAAGTCATGTTCTAATTTGTATGTAACAATGTTAAACTTATAATCAGTTTTGGTCATTTACATCATGGTTCCTCGCCCAAGATTTTAAAACTAATGATTTTCTATACATTGTCATTAAATAGTATTTCATGAAACATTTGGATCTTGTTTGCTTATTTTGACTTTTGCTAAAATTTATTGGTACAATCTGACTTTAGCAATTAGTCCCAAATTTTCTCTCCTCCTTTTCTGGAAACAGAGTCGTATGTGCTAAAGGAGGTCCTTCAACCCATTTGCCTGTGTTAGATCTTTGATCTTTGTGCTATTCAAACTTTCCCCATTCCTGAAGAAGGGCTTATGCCCGAAACGTCGATTCTCCTGTTCCCTGGATGCTGCCTGACCTGCTGCGCTTTTCCAGCAACACATTTCCAGCTCTGATCTCCAGCATCTGCAGACCTCACTTTCTCCTCGCTATTCAAATAGTCACTGTTGACTACTCTTGCCCCATGGTCATATGATCTTTTCCTTCCCAATTGTATCTTTAATTCCCTTTTGGAAGTTTTTTTTCTTATCGACCTGTTCTGCGATGTTATTAAACCCCTCTGACACTGAATCAACTTCCTGCACCCTTTAAGACACTGCATTCCATTTAATAATGGCCTGTTCTGTCAAAGAAATTTGCCTCATCGTTAGTCTGGTTAATTTGTCAATTATCTTTAATCTTTAACCAAACTGAACCTACTATCTGTGGAGACACTTTTTTCTTCATTTCCTCTGTTAAAATCTTTCCTATTGACTCATGAGTACTATAGTTCCTTGGAATAGGTTCCTGTGTTGACTTGCCTCAGGTATCCATGAGATTTCTTTAATCTTGAAGTTCAGGGATGCCTAATGGTTGTTCCTCAGATGTGACTTTCACACCACACACTGGCTGTGTAGAACTACAACACCAGATGAGCACAAAACATAGATTATAGTTGGGTTTTAAATATATTCTCTTGAGTATTGCTGAAAGGGATATTCACAAATGCATCATTTACCTAAAACTGCTGGTATCATGTCGAAAGTCTTGGCTATAATTCACAAGATCAGGTTTCTGCCAGCTTCTAATATCTCTACACCACAGGAGATTAAAGTTCAGATTTTGCATTGTATCTCTCCCTTAGAAGTGCCTTTTTATAAAGGTCCTTGATACCCTCTAGGCATGATATTCCATAGCTTCTCTTGGAATCTAGTATAACCCATCAGGAATGTTCCTGATAATCACGGACTTCTCTTCTCAGAATGTACATTCCCAATCATCCATCACTCGTACATATATCTTAAAAAGGTCTTTTGTGAAAAATAACTGCATTGCTCAAAAGTTGATAGGACGGTAAGTAATCTGAGGACTGGATCCATTGTTGTGACAGGATCTTTATCCATTATTTTAAGTAAGTACAGTTGTTTGTGTGGAAAATTTTCTTCCATCGAGGCCCTATGACCTGTAATTCCCTCTGTAAACTACTTACCCTTCAGCTCCTTTTTAAGATACTAAAACCACCTTCTGCCCAAGTTGTTAGCTAGCTGGTTTAATCGGTTTTTTCAGTCCTATGTTCTGAGTCAAACACGCCTTACTCAAATTGCATTGCACGATGAAATACTGAATCTCAAACGTATGACAACAGAAATACTACTCCCAATTTCATACCACCCCTCACTGATGTCCCTGCAACTGGCTTTGACCCACTCCAGGCCTGACATGCAAGCTGAAAACCATCTCGTGTTCCCAGCACTGATTAGATTAGATTGCTTACCGTGTGGAAACAGACCCTTCAGCCCAACAAGTCCACACTGACCCTCCGAAGAGCAACCCACCCTGATCCATTCCCCTACATTTACCCCTTCACCTAACATTACAGGCAATTTAACATGGCCAATTCACCTAACCTGCACATCTTTGGATTGTGGGAAGAAACCGGAACACCCGGAGGAAACCCATGCAGACACGGGGAGAATGTGCAAACTCCACGCAGACAGTTGCCTGAGGCAGGAATTGAACCTGGGTCTCTGGCGCTGTGAGGCAGCAATGCTAACCACTGTGCTACCCTTTTGCTTAGTTACACATCAGAACCATCCACATGTACTAATGATGACAGACTCAAAGTTTGGATGTGCTACCTCATGATACAGTAATACGCCAGCATGTGTTGCTCAAACTAATGCATTTGTAATGTTAGCTTTACATTAGGAAGACATGCCATCTGTAACTGTACTGCAATAATAAACCTTTGAAATGAAAAGGAACAACAACAATCAAACTTAATTTTAAATAACAGTTCTGGTGATTTAACTTGATGGTTGACAGGAGTTGTCAAACAAAATTTGAACACAAATAAGGAAATCTTTCCGCAAAGGATCAGTCACTGATTTTAACAGCAAAGTCTGCACATGTACATTGTAGTAAGTGTCATATACAATAACCTGATAAGTTATTTAGTATACGTGAGTAAATATCCTTAATCCCTGAATAGAATATGTTATGAGAAAAATAATGGGACTAACAATAAGATCATGTGTCAGCACCATATAAATGCATTTTAATAATTTCTAAGATAACATTATTCATTTTAAATTTTGGTTGCAGCTAATCTCTATTATCCGGGTTTTGAATATTTCTCCTAAATGGTGAAATTTAGGTACTAGCTCCAGATGACAGCTCCAAGACATAACCTTGACCCTGATTCCACTTTAAGCAGAGTCCATGGCATTGATTTCATTGTGACTACATTTACAAGTTGTAAAATGTGTCCTTATTCTGTTTAAACTTAACTTACTTTTTTTAATCTTTAACTATCTGCTTCACTGAGAAAAAGAACTTTGTCTTTGACAAGTTGATTGATACTTTCACTGTCATAAGAGTTCTTACCATTTAAGATTTACTTTAAAATATGTAGTATTAAGACGCTGATTAACTGACTGGACATTTATGGTTGTCACTGCACTCTGCAATTCTGCAGAAGATGACTAGACATACATTACAGTTAATGAGAAAGCACAGTGTAAACTTAATTTGAATAATTAATTTATCTTCTAAATCATTTAAATGTAAGATTGATAAAACAAAGAGATAACTCTGTAAAATAAGAAATATTTTAATTGGTAATGCTTTTTCTTAACGCCCTGAACTTAATGTTTGCACTAATAGCCTACCATTTACTAAAGCAGTAATTATTTTAGCAAAATGGCATTTAGATGGGCAGAACATATTTCATAGTTGAACTGACAAGCTTGGAGTTATAGAATGCATTGTCAATTTGAAATAATTGCACAGAGGCCAGTATCCTATTACCAAGTTATCCTTTATTTATATGTGCACAGCACACTGGCTCTCACCAGCAGCTCCAACTCACTCCCTAGACTGAGAAGATCTTCTGAATCTCCTGTTTCTAAATAGAACATAGAACAGAACAGCACAGTACAGAGCCTTTGGTCCTCGATGTTGTGCCGGGCTTTTATTCTATTTACCCATCATTGTACTAACTTCCATGTGCCTATCGAAGAGTAGCTTAAATGTTCCTAATGTATCTGACTCTATTACCACTGCTGGCAGTGCATTCCACACACCCACCACTCTCTGAGTAAAGAACTTTCCTCTGACATCTCCCCAAACCTTCCTCCAGTTACCTTAAGATTATGACTCCCTGGTGACAGACATTTCTGCCTTGCGAAAAAGTCTCTCGCTATCTATCTATGCCTCTCAACATTTTGTACACCTCTACCAAGTTACCTCTCATACTTCTTCGCTCCAATGAGAAGGCCCTAGCCCCTTCAGTCTTTCTTCATAAGACATGCCCGCCAGTCCAGACAACATTCTAGTAAATCTTCTCTGTACCTTCGCTAAAGCTTCCACATCTTTCCAATAATGAGGTGACCAGAACTGTACAGAATATTTCAAGTGTGGTCTAACCAAGACTTTATAGAGCTGCAGCATAACCTCATGGCTGTTAAACTCAATCCCCCTGCTAATGAAAGCGAACACACCCTAGGCCTTCTTAACAACCCTTATCAACCTGGGTGACAACTTTAACGGATCTATGGACATGGATTCCAAGATCCCACTGTTCCTCCACAATGCGAAGAATCCTGCCTTTAATCCTGTATTGTGCATTCAAATTTGACCTTCCAAAGAGAATCACTTCATACTTTTCCAGGTTGAACTCCATCTGCCAATTATCAGCTCAGTTCTGCATTCTGTCAATGTCTTGTTGCAATCTACAACAGCCCTCCACACTATTCACAACTCCACCAACCTTCATGTCATCAGCAAACTCCACCCTTCCATTTCCTCATCCAAGTCATTTATAAAAATCACAAAGAGCAGCAGTCCAGAACCGATCCCTATGGAACACCACTGGTCATCAAGCTCCAGGCTGAATATTTTCCATCTAGCACCACCCCCTATCTTCTATGGACCAGCCAAATCTGTATCCCATGCCTCCTTACTTTCTGAATGAACCTACCAGGGGGTACATTATCAAATGCCATGCTAAAATCCACGTTCACCACAACCACTGCCCTCCCTTCATTGATGTGTTTTGTCACATTCTCAAAGAATTCAATAAGGTTTGTGAGGCATGACCTGCCCCTCACAAAGCTATGCTGAATATCTCTAATCAAACTATGGTTTTTCAAGTCATCATAAGTCCTCTCTCTCAGAATCCTCTCCAATACATTGCCCACCACTGACGTAAGACTGACTAGTCTATAATTCACAGGGTTATCCCTAGGATCCCTGGAGATAGTGAGGACTGCAGATACTGTAGAGTCAGAATCAAAAAGTGTGGCACTGGAAAAGCACAGCAGGTCAGGCAGCATCTGAGAAGCAGGATAATCAACATTTCTTATGCTCGAAATGTCAACTCTCCGGCTCCTCAGATGCTGCCTGACCTGCTGTGCTTTTCCAGTGCCACACTTTTTGACTCCAGTTTATATCTGTCAGTCAGAACTCCTTGATTATCCCAGGTTAATAATCCTAATCAAGGATCTCATAGTCAATGAAATCCATCTGGCTCTGGTCCAATCACTATACACTTTGATGTCAGAAATGTCTAAAAATGCTCCACCTGTGCAGTCATTTTTCACAAAACAAGACCACAGGATGAAATGAATGATCATATGTTGTGTTTATCGTGGCATTAGTTGAGGGACAGTTTTGCCCTAAGACGCAGGGAGTTTGTGTGTTTTTCATTTCTCCAGTCTCGTTCTCCTCTATATTATTCCCTTGGAATCTATACCATTGTGAGAACAGCAGATAGGTGGGTCACAAAAATACAAACAGTTGGGAGAACTCAGCCGGTCTGGCAGTGTCTGTGGAGAGAAAGCAGAGTCAAAACATAAATGTTTCAGGTCAGGTGATCCTTCTTCAGAACAGAACTCTGAGGGACCTTGGACCCAAAACATTTGTTTTTGACTCTGATTTCTCGGCACAGATGCTGCCAGACATGTTGAATGTCTCTAGCTATTTGTTTTTGTTTCAGATCTCCAGCAGTCGCAATTTTGTTTGTTCAGATAAATGGGCCTCAGTTTGTCATCCCTTTTGAAGAGTAAGATCTTGTTAAAGACAGCACACTTTCAGTTTTTCACTAATATTTACAAATAGATTCTGAGCTGAAGCTCCTGGAAGTAGGCTCAAATCCACAACATCCTCACCCACACGTGATAGTTTATCAAATGAGGTAATAATAGAAATTAATTTAGAAGTATAGGAAAAAAAAGCATCAACAGAGCAATATTCATGGCTGTTTGAACAAGGGTCACTGGAGCTGAAACATAAACTCTGCTTTCTCTCCATAAATGCTGCCACCCCCACTGTGTTTTTTCAGCAATTTCTGTTTCAAACACTGTTGTTATGATGTTTATTTGATTCAAATTCTACAAATATTAAGGCACAAAAGACAATTATTTGCAAGCATATGCCATCTTCATGGAAGGTATTGACAAAAATATTAACCTGATAATATCGCCATAAATTGCTCTTGAATAGTTCCCTCGCTTGGTTTTGTTTTGTAGTACTAAAGAACGATTGTCTTGACAGCGAGCTAGAGCATTTTTACACTTGAATAAAGGAGAAAGATAGCAGACAGTATCAAGGTAGATAAGAGCAGCAAAGATAAGATCAACCTCCCAAACCAAATGGGGACAGGGAATGGTGTTTCACCATATATAGGTAGGCTGAGACACAGACAATATTAGGCTCATTTAAATTAGACCTACAAGCTACATCCACTTGCTAGATATCCCCAAGCTGATTTCTGGAGAAGAGGGCATAAACTTCAGACTGTTATAATCTGGGAAGACGTGTGTGGGATGGCAATGTTGAAGAGCAAATCAAGAGGAATGGGCCAATCTATGATCAGGGAAAGAGGCAATCTGGGTGCTGATTGAGAGAAAGGAGACATCCAGTTGGAAAAGAGAAGTCTCTCAGGAAAAGGGAGCTGATTAAGAGATATTAGCAAAAGGCCAAGTGAGGGCTGAGAACAACATTTAAGAGTTCTGTGCAGTGACATAAGATTTTTCCAAGAACTTACTTTTTTGATGACAGGATCCACATGTAGAGACTTAGTTATCCTGAACACAGTTGGTGTTATGGATTTTAAAAAGAATGTACGTGAACTAAACTAGAATGGAATCATGCACTTATAATGGTTAGGAATCGTGATATTTAACACCATTCAATGTTCAAGCAAAGGCTAATATTAACAGATTACTAGCACTGAAGAATGCATTTTAAGACTGCGCAATCCTTCATATGAAAAAATTTGTGCTCTCCTACGTGTATTTCAAATTCAGCTCTGCACATTTGTGAGACTCCTGTGGCAGTTCTAAGCCAAGCTAACAGACTGGTACATGACCAAAATATTAAGCTGTTTTCAATCTCCAGCTGTCTTGCTGTCTGGTGCAATTTGTTTTTATTTTGACAACTATAGCCTGTTGTAATAAATGATGCAAACAAAAAAACAATCTAGATGAGACCAAAAATAATGCATCAAAAAATTAAACCTAAATAGCCAATTTTCAGCCCAGTGTTCCAGGGCTTGCTCTTTGTCAATTTACTCTGGCATCACATATTGTGCAAAGAATTCCCTGAAGGAGGTGGAAATGACAGGAATAGTCTATGAACGTAACATCTACATTATTATCTAGTCCTTTTGATATTTATCAGACAAGTGATTGTACAACATAGAAATCAGTGAAATGCAAATTAGAAGTCAAATTCAGGATTGAAGGTACGCAACCTGGGAAAGAGTAGAGAATATATTTTGTCCATTAGTGACATTAGAAATATTATAATTTTGTTTTTTTATTGAACTGTTCTTTTCTTCTCTGAAAGTCATTCGCTGGAAACAGATCATATTCCTTCAATCCTAACAGCTCTTCTTTAAAAAATAAATAATACATCTTCACAGCGTTGCATGAGCCGAGAATTAACTGTAGTTGCTTGTAGCTACTCCTGATCCACTGTCATGTCTTCCATGCTTCTCTGTCTTACACCATCTTCACACCCACTGAGTCTCATCTGCAATCACTTTGTGATATCCATCATCCTAGATCAATTACACCTATAACTACATTGAGATCAATCCCTCTTCCTGCTGCCCCCACTTTACCCTCCAGAAGAGCTCTCTGTGACTTTTCAGCTTTGAACAAAAGAGACTGACATTTTCTTTTCAGGACATCACTTTTCAGAGGTTTAATTTGCTCTGCCAATTTCAAATACCCTTTTTATAATATGTCTTTTTAAATACATTTCAATGGCCTCTATTTTCTTCCACAGATTTTTATTTATTGTCCAACTTTCTGAGGCACTTAGGAAAGCAAATAAAATGTAGCATCTTATAAGTTTGTTCCCCCTTGTACAACATGGATTCAATTGGTTGTTAATATGTTTTTCATCTTCACAATGTTGTTTCAGGCTATTAGTATTCTTCTTCCTGAACCTCTGCATCACATCTGCCATCTTATGTTCTTATTTGGCCTAAACAGTAAAACTTATTTACCTGGTCCAAACACCATCCATTACAACTTTCATTCTAACTTTTTTTTTAGATTACATTACAGTGTGGAAACAGGCCCTTCGGCCCAACAAGTCCACACCGACCCGCCGAAGCGAAACCCACCCATACCCCTACATTTACCCCTTACCTAACACTATGGGCAATTTAGCATGGCCAATTCATCTGGCCCTGCACATCTTTTGGACTGTAGGAGGAAACCGGAGCACCCGGAGGAAACCCACGCAGACACGGGGAGAACGTGCAAACTCCACACAGTCAGTCGCTGAGGCGGGAATTGAACCCGGGTCTCAGGCGCTGTGAGGCAGCAGTGCTAACCACTGTGCCACCGTGCCGCCCACCAACTTCTTCTCACATATTCCTGATGTTGTCTTTCTGGCATTCATAAGCAATTCTTTTTCAAAAATTCTAAATTGTACACATGTATGATATTCTGTAGGACCTGTTCTGATTCTGCCAGCTGTGCTATTTCACTAATCGTACTGTAAGTGTGTTATAAAAGTGAACTATTGCTCTGTTTACAGTTTACTTGATTATATGTTGTGTCATGCTATGGTATGAATTATTCTGCATGATGGTTATTAAAGACAGATCAAGATTTACATATTTTAAAAAGTCAATATTTATTTACAACCAAATAGAAATATTCCAAGTTAAACATTTAGAAATGATAACAGTGAATTGAAAACTTTAAAATACATAAAAAGTCTGAAACAGATTATCTTACATCAGGCTCCTGCTCGTCAACTAGACCATCTCCTTCAAAACCATTGGCCCCTCTAGATTGATCTCAAAACCCCCGAGACCTAGGTCTCAGCTCCACCCTCTGTAACTGGATCCTCAGCATCTTACCCATAACATAGAAGGTCAGAAGTCACACAACACCAGGTTATAGTCTAACAGGTTTATTTGAAATCACAAGTTTTCAGAGCACTGCTCCTCACTCCACCTGACGAAGGAGCAGTGCTCTGAAAGCTTGTGATTTTAAATACACCTGTTGGAATATAACCTGGTGTTGTGTGACTTCTGACCTTGCTGACACATAGACCACAATCAGTAAAGATAGAGAACTGCACCTCCTCCACAATAACACTGATGCATTTTCAAACCCCTACTGTACTTCCTGTACACCCTCAACTGTGTAGCCAAATTCCAAATGAATGCCATCTACAAGTTTGCTGATGATACCACTGTGGTAGGATGGAAATCAAACAATGAGTCAGAATATAGAAAGAAGTTAGAGGGCTTGGTGACATGGTGCAGTGATAACAACCTCTCTCTCAATGTTGACAAAACTAAAGAACTCCTAAGTGACTTCAGAAAGAAGGGAGGAGAACACACCCACATCTATATCAATGGAGTGGAAGTTGAGAGGGTTGAGAGTGTCAAGTTCCTAGGAATGATGATAACCGACAACCTGTCCTGGACTTACTACATAGATGCGATGGTCAGGAAGGCTCAAGAAATTTGGCATGTTCATAAGGACCCTCACTAACCTTTATAAATGTACTATAGAAAGCATACTCTCTGGGTGCATAACAGCTTGGCAAGGCAGGACTGTAAGAACGTACAGAAAGTTGTGTACACAGCCCAGACTATCATGGAAGCCAACCTCCCATCCACAGACTCTCTTCACACGTCCCATTGCCACGGAAAGGCTGCTAATATCATCAAAGACCCATCCTACCGTGGTAACACACTCCTACAACCTCTTCCATCAGGCAGAAGATACAGAAACTTGAACACAGGCATCAGCAGGTTCAAGAATAGCTTTTTACTTGCCATTACTAGATTAATGAAAGGACTCCCTAACTTCAAATAATGCTGATCTTGTTAATGTTGATCTTGCCTCACATTCATCCTGTGCAGTATAGCTTTTATGTCTGACTCTGTCCAAGTTTTTTCTCCCTCTGATCTGTACATCCTTGCTAACTATGATCTGCCTGTACTGCTCGCAAACAAACCTGTTCACTGTACTCATGTGACAATAAATCAAGTCAATCAAATCACCTTCATAAGTATTATTTGTAGATAAAGAGTCGTTTCATTCTGAGCAGCAAACTTCAGATGACTGCGAGAGCGAGTTCAGTAATTTTATCTTCAAGTGTCACTTACAGTATCAGAATGTTGTAAAAGTCTAATTTAAGTAGGGATTAAAGATTTCATCTCTCCAAATGTCAGAACTCATCAAGAAGACCTGCTTTCAGAGCCATGGTTTTGAATGTGCAATTCTCTTAAAGCCGTAGTTCTCAGACAACACAGAAAAAACACACACATCATCAATGCATAAGCAACTATCAAACATTGTTTAAATGCAAAGCCCACAAGCAATATATGAAATAAATAAATACACAATTAATATTTAACTGGATTAACAGAATAGATCAGAAGATAATACATTTCTGCCATGCTAGAATCACCCAACAAGCAGGCTTATTAGACTAGTAGAATGGACGGCCCAAAAGCTTATCTGACAAACAGAATTTTTTTTTTCATTTTTGCTGATAGAGATTTTGGCAATTTAAATTTCTGAATTTTACATGATCCAAGAAAAACAACTCCGACCTTGATTTTAATTCCCAAGTGCATTTTGGATAGGTAGAAAGTTGAATTGATGAGAGGTGGACAAGACTCAGCTGCTGATCTCTGAAAAATCATTATCCCATCATCCAACAGAACAAAATGGAGTTTCTGGGAGGGTGGAAAGAAGTGGTAGACTCAAGGTCAGAATTCGACCTTCCTTGTTGAAAAAAAGTCTAAATAACCACAACTGAGGATTCCTCCAACTATGATTGAAAGGGGCCTCAGCCATTTCCAACTCATAAACTGGACTGCTGCCCTCGGCTGTTCTCCCCCCTGCCATGATTAGGTTCCCCTTTACCTCACTCTCCATCCCACCAGTCTCTTTATTCAATGAATTATGCTCTGCCATTTCTACCATGACTAAACTTATCTACCTGTTGCCTCCACTGTCAGCATACTGCAGGGACGCTTCTCTCCGCAACACCTTGGTCCACTTATCTATCACTCCACTCCTAACACTTCCTCACCCCATCATGGCACCTTCCCATGTAATTGGAGAGTATGTATCACTTACACAATCACCTCTTCACTCTTCTCTGTCCAATACCTCAAATACACCTTCCAGGTGAAGCATGATTTCAGTCTTGTCTCCTACATCCACTGCTCACAATGCGTTCTCCTTTATATTGGTGAGACCAAATGCAGACTGGGTAAGTGCTTTGTTGAATGCCTATGTTCTGTTCATAGAATGACCCTGACCTTCCAGTTGCTTCTCATTTCAATATACCACTTTGTTGTCATGTTAACACTTCCATCCTAAGTCTGTTACAAATCTTCAGAGAATTCCAGTACACGCTGGATGAATAGCACCTCACTTTCTGCTCAGGCACTTTACAGTCTCTGGACTCAACAGTGTGTTGGATATCTTTACATCATGAACACTGCCCTCCATTTTGATCACACTGCCTTTACAAACCCCATCTCCATTGTTTTGTTTACATGGGTTTGCTCTCAGCAAAGCTGACCTAATTCTACTAATCACTCCTAGAAATAACAACTATTTCACAATCATAATGCTCCTCTACTACCATTAGCACTCCCTTTCTTTTTTGGTCTAGGTACCCTTACCATCTGGGCGAAAGTGAGGACTGCAGATGCTGGAGATCAGAGTCAAGATTTTGGTGGTGCAGGAAAAACACAGAATCGACGTTTCGGGCAAAACCCTTCATCAGGAATGAGGCTGGTAGCCGGATGCTGCCTGACTTGCTGTGCTTTTCCAACACCATTCTAATCTTGACCTTTACTATCTGTTCCACTTGCTCCTCCTCCCCCGTTATCAACAGCATTAGAAACTCATTTTCCAGTCCTCTTAAGTTCTGAAGAGTCTCATATTGGATATGAAATGTTAACTCTGGTTCTATCTCCACAGATGCTGCCAGTCCTGATAAGTTTCTCCTGCCTTCTCTGTTTTTATTTTTAACTAAATTAGGAATGTTGGTCCTAAAACCTTATTCATTAGGATTCATGCAGCTTTAGACCTAGTAAAAGCACATTTTAATAGCCACCAGGTACATGGGGGGGGGTTGAAATCACCAGATTGTTTTATATTTTGAACAACAGTCGCTTGGTGAACTCAAACCATATATTTGTAACAACAAGGACAGAACATAAAAATGATCACATCCATTTCATCCTGTACAGCATTTCAAAGGTAGCAACAAAAAGACTTAATTGCATTTGACCCAAGTAATTAGCAACAGAAAAAGGCTATTAGAGAGTGAGTTTCCCTGGTTTCCGCTGCCAGATGCCACAGCAATCTTAGTTCACAAAATGATGGTTAATTCTCCAGTTAACAGCTCCTCTAAATGCTAGTGCTTTGTTGCCGTACCAATCACAGTATCTCAAGTTCATTCCTTATAACGTGTTTGATTCCCTTATCAGCTGCTTTTGCAACCAGAATGCTACAACTATGGCTCAGTGAGTAGGGCAAGGGAAATGAAAAATATGCCCATGCAGTTGTATATACTGGATTTGGTTAAGAACAATTCAAGCTAACCTGTGATGCCCTCTGATGGTTATAAAGCCTACCGGCACCTTGTTTAATTTCACACGTAAAAGGTCGACAGCCACTGGGTGAGATAGGGGAGACTACTTAACTCTGTGCAACCAACGAGGGAAAGTGGCTTTAGATCAAGAAGGAAGAAAATTAGAAAAAAGAATCCACACACCTAAGCTTCTATGTATGTTGGGTAGAGTCACAGAAAATGCCAAACTCCAACGGGGAACTGTTCAGGCAGTGAAACGAACGTATGGAATTTGACTCCTTTTCTACAGTATTCTTGGATTAGGAGCTGCAGCTCAAAAACCTGTTGTGTGTTTTTGGCATAAACTTCAAATTTTGCCAAAAGTATGAACACTTGCGGCACTTCTCTGATTAAAGCTTGAACAAAGTGGACAGCATTGCATATTTCTTATGTACTGCATATGATGAATACTGAGAAAGCTCAAGGCATTACCATGGAACCTGTTAATCTTCTCTGAATAATACCTAGTCTATAAGTAAGAGATGTTTTAAACGGCCTGTCAATCTGAGTTTTCATATTTACTTATACATTTGCTATAGAATTTGGATGATAAACTAATAAATCAAAACATTACAAAAGAGTCTAATACTTCTAAATATTTCGGTCATATTTAATGATTCCAATTTACTCTTCCTCCGGCATAGCTGAGAAGTGTTTACTCAGCCAAGAGGCTAAATATGTATAGTAGAAGATAGAAAGTGTTTTGTTCCACAGTTTCTCTGTGCACACTGATAGATATCCTACGCCACTGTCTCTGTAAAGATTTTGGGTGAAGAAGCTAGATATTAGGGGCTGCTGCCTGCGTCACAGATTGGGAAATATGCAAATGAATTGTAACCTTTTTAAGTGCTCCACCAGACAACTATTTTTGCAATATTACCTGTCTAAAAAATTGACAGTTCATTTTTGAGTGTATTTTATAAGACATAAATGTAAAAATAAAATTTCAAAGGTGTCAGCATTGGAACAGAATCTCTTGTTATTGCCAGTCACTAGCAACGTTTTTAAAATTTTTGTTAGAGTGGTGCTGGAAAAGCACAGCAGGTCAGGCAGCATCCAAGGAGCAGGAAAATCGATCATTTCGGGCAAAAGCACTTCATGGAAATGTCGATTTTCCTGCTCCTCAGATGCTGCCTGACCTGCTGTGCTTTTCCAGCACAACTCTAATCTAAACTCTGGCTTCCAGCATCTGCAGTCCTCACTTTTGTCTAATGTTTTTAAAATGTCTTGTGATAATTAGAAATGCATCCTGAACAAATTGATATTGGGGGAGCTGATGACTTAGCGGTATTATCATTGGACTGTTAATTCAGACATCCAGATAATGGTCTGGAAACCTGAGTTTGAATCCTGCCATGGCAGATGGTTGAGTTTCAATTCAATAAAGAAAAAAGTTTTGGATTTAAGAGTGTAATGATGCCCATCTGTTGCTGAATTTCAGGAAAAACGAATTTGATTCAACTGCCATCCTTACCTGATTCTGGATCAATGGTGCTGGAAGAGCACAGCAATTCAGGCAGCATCGAGGAGCCTCAGCAAAATCGACGTTTCGGGCAAAAGTCCTTCATCAGGAATAAAGGCAGAGAGCCTGAAGCGTGGAGAGATAAGCTAGGGGAGGGTGGGGGTGGGGAGAGAGTAGCATAGAGTACAATGAGTGAGTGGGGGAGGAGATGAAGGTGATAGGTCAGGGAGGAGAGGGTGGAGTGGATAGGTGGAAAAGGAGCTAGGCAGGTCGGACAAGTCCGGACAAGTCAAGGGGACTGGAAGTTTGAAACTAAGATGAGGTGGGGGAAGGGGAAATGAGGAAGCTGTTGAAGCCCACATTGATGCCCTGGGGTTGAAGTGTTCCGAGGCAGAAGATGAGGCGTTCTTCCTCCAGGCGTCTGGTGGTGAGGGAGATGCGTTGAAGGAGGCCCAGGACCTCCATGTCCTCAGCAGAGTGGGAGGGGGAGTTGAAGTGTTGGGCCACGGGGCGGTTTGGTTGATTGGTGTGGGTGTCTCGGAGATGTTCCCTTAAGCGCTCTGCTAGGAGGCGCCCAGTCTCCCCAATGTAGAGGAGACCGCATCGGGAGCAACGGATACAATAAATGATATTAGTGGATGTGCAGGTAAAATTTTGATGGATATGGATCCTTACCTGGTCTGGCCTACATGTGATTCCAAATCCACAGCAATGTGGTTGATTCTCAGCTGTCCTCTGGAAAATTAGAGATGGACAATAAATGCTGGCCTGTGATGCCCTAATCCTGTTAATGAATAATAACTGGCTGAAATATTCCGATATGGAGGTGCCGGTGTTGGACCGGAATGGACAAAGTTAAAAATCACACAACACCAGGTTATAGTCCAACAGGTTTATTTGGAAGCAATAGCTTTCAGACCACTGCTCCCTCATCGGTTAGCTAGTGCCTGACAAAGGAGCAGCACTCTGAAAACCTGTATTTCTAAATAATCCTGTTGGACTACAACTTGGTGTTGTGAAATATTCTGATGCAAGCTAATGATAAGGAAACACACTGAATCAGGATGTCAAGAGAGGCAATGCACTGATTAGACTGCGTTTTATTGGGCTTGGGTGTGGGATGTTGGCTAGAGTCCCTGGATCTGATGCTTGCTCCATAGCCATTTAATGACTGGACCATGAAGTGACTCACATCAAACCTCCTACCAACTTATGAGAGCATATACTGATCAAATAGCTGCCAGTTCTGTTTGAATTGCATTCAGTCCTCTTTGGCAATTGCTGATCGAGCTGGATATGAAGATAGGTGCCCCAGATAATATGCCCCAGATATGAAGATAACATGCCCCAGCATGCTATAAAATGGAGTCCACTATCTTTGTAGTTGCACTGACAGACATATTTACAGTGAAATTCTTTCATCCATCCCTTTCAGGGGAAACAAAAATCACCAAAAATTCATAATTCAGTTGCCAAAGTGCCTTCAGTTAAGTTAACTGACACATGGATTGGCAGTAACAATGAAAAGTCAGTTTATAATGCTGATGTTTAAAATTCAGTTAGTTTGTATCTGGCAGAACACAGTAAAAATGTAAAAATGGGTTGTTACTTTCAACATAATAAAAAAATGAAAGGATAAGCAAGCTCTAAATTGCTAATTTGATTTGCTTTTGCTTTGTTAATTCATGTAACATACTGAGTGAAACTTGGGTACTCAGAGCACACAAAAGAAATATCTTTTATTTCTTATTTATAAGACTATCAATTAATACTTGACCAGTATTCAACAAGTTTTTGAAAGATTTTTGTCAATGTAAATGTTACCTTTACGTTGGGAAGGGGAAGGAAGAGTCCAGAATCTATAAGTTTGTATGATTAGCAAGAGGCAATAAAGTGAAATCTCAGCTGGAGTTTCATTAACACAAAATAATGGCTTTAATGGAGAAAATATGATGGAACGACTCTTCTGCTCTCTGGGCTGTTAATTCAAGGTTATCTGGGCATGATTGAAATTATTTTGCCCTCTCTCCTTGACCATCAGAAAGTTACTTGTATTTTTTCATACAGAGACTTGGTTGAAAGGGGACAAGCAGCTTAACGATCCAGGATTTAGATGTTTCTGGCAATATAGAGAGGGATGTAAGAGAGGTAAAGGAGATGTATTACTGATAAAGATGAATATCACAGCTATATTGAGGGAGATCACCTTGGAAGGCTCATCTAGCGAAGCTATTTGGGCAGAGCTCAGGAATAGGAAAGGTGCAAATTTGGTGGGATTGCATATGGGCCTCGTTATGGCCAATGGGTGATAGGGGAACAGATACATGGACAGATTATGCAAAAATGTAAAAATAACAGGGTCAGCAATTTTAACTCCTGGGATTGTCTGGGACTCGCTAAGTATCAAGAGATTGAATGTGATGAAAAGAGCTTGTTGGATGTGTCAAAATGGTTGTTTAAACAATATATAAATAGTCCAACTAGGTCATACTAGAGCTGATATTGGGGAATGAGCCCAGCCAATTGATTGAAGTTTCAATGGGGGAGTATTTCGGGAACAGTGACCATATTCTGTAAATTTTAAGTTTCTTATAGCTACGTACCAGAATAGTTCTTGGGTGTTAAGTACTAAATTGAGGGAAGGCTAACTACCAAAATATTAGGCACGAACTGAGGAATGTAGACTGGGGATGGGTGCTTGTGATTAAATCCACATCTGGCATGGGAATCAAGATCAGTTGATTAGAGTTCAAGACTAGAATGTTCCTTTGAAAATAAAAAATAAGGATGGCAACATACAGAAATCTTGCATAACAGGAGAAGTTAAGAGTTCAGTCAAAAAGAAAAAAGGAACATGTATAAGGTTTATGAAATGGAAGACAGACAAAGTCCTCGAAGAATACAAAGATAGCAGGAAAGAACTTAAACAAGGAATTAAATAGTTAAAGCGGCCATGAAATATCTTTGGCAAACAGGAGTAATGAAAATCCCAAAGCCTTTTATACATATAGAAGGAGCAAGATAGTAGCTAAGGAAAGGTAGGTCCACTCAAGGACAAAGGAGGGTATTTATACATGCATTTGGAGGAAGTGGATGAGCTCCTTAACAAATACTTTGCATTGGCATTCACAAAAGAGAAGAATAAAGTAAATGATTATTCTCAGGAGGGATATGTTGATATTCTAGGCCCTGTCAGCATTGAAAAGGAAGAGGTATTAATGTAGACAAGTACCCAGGACCTGATGGGATCTATTCCAGAATGCTGAGGGAAGCAAGTGAGGAAATAGTTGAGGCTTGTACGAAATATTTGTATCCTCTTTAGTCACAGGAGAGGTTCTGGAGGACTGAAGAATAACCAAACATTGTTCCTTAGTTTAAGGAGGGCAACAGAGATAATCTGGGAAATTACAAGCTGATGAGCCTTACATCAATGGTATGGAAATTATTCGAGAAGATACTTGGGGATAGGATTTACTTACATTTGGAAAAATCTGGACATGTCTGTGATAAGCAACATGACTTTGTGCCAGGAAAGTTGTACCTCACAAACTTGATTGAGCTTCTTAAGGAAGTGACAAAAACGATTGATCAGGGCAGGGCAGTAGATGTCTATATTGGCTTTAACAAGGCCTTTGACAAGGTTGCAGGCTGATACAAAAGGTAAAGTCACATGGGATCCATGGTGAGCTGGTAAGATGAATACAGAACTGGTTTAGTTAAAGAATCCAGATTGAAGTGGTGTTTTTCTGACTGGAGATCTGTGATCAGTGGAGTTCTACAAGGATCAGTGCTAGAACCCCTGTTGTTTGTAATACATATAAATGATATGGAGGAAAATGTAGTAAGCTTGTGGATAACACAAAGATTTTAGGAACTATGGATAGTGAGGAGGATTGACAGAGGATACAGCAGGATATATGTAAGCTCGAGATGGAAAACTGGAAGATGGAGTTTGATCCAGACAAAGTGGAAGAGGAAAGAGGGAAGTATAAAATAAATGGCAGAACTCTTAGTAGCATTAATGTACAGAGGGATCTAGGCGTACAGGTTCTCAGTTATTTGAGAGTGGCAACACAAGTGGACAAGGTGGGCATATGACATGAGAAAAAATACTACGGATGCTGAAATCCAGAGTAGACAAACAGGAGGCTGGAAAAACAGGCAGCATCGGGAGGTGGAGAAGTCAACATTTTGGTATTAATCCTTCTTTAGGTAATGGCATGCTTGCCTTCATCGGTCAGGGCATAGAATATAAAAATTGGCAAGCCATGTTGCAACTGTACAGAACTTTAGTTCACATTTGGAATAATATGTACAGTTCTGGTCACCACATTACCAGAAAGATGTGGAGGCTTGGGAGAGGGTTCAGCAACAATTTATCAGGATGTTGCCAGGTTTAGAGGGTATTAGCTATTAGCTAAGAGACATTGGTCAAATTTAATTTGTTTTCACTTGAATGTTGAAAGATGACAGACAACCTGATAGAATGTTACAAAACTTTGAGAGATATGGAGAGTCGGTATCTTTTTACCAGGATGGAAATGTCAATTATTTGGGGAAATAGGTTTAAGGTAAACAGGGGTAAGTTTAAAGGAGACGTGAGAGGCAGTTTTTGACACAGAGGTTGGTAAGTGCCTGGAATGTGCTGCCACAGGAGGTGAAGAACACTAATACAATAGCAATATTTAAGAGGCATCCTGACAAATATATGAAAAGGTTCGGAACAGATGGATTCTGACAGCGTCAAGGCAAATGTATTTTTAGTTTAGAAAGTCGATATGTATTGGTGAGTCTTGGTGGGCTGAAGGGACCTGTTCCTGTGCTACACTGTTATTTGTTCCATGCTGGCAAAGCCACTGCTTAACATGCTGAGCAATGTAACGCTGTCAGCAGGCGTTCTCTGTGGCTAGGCTAAATACAAAGCCAATATCTGTCCTATTAGCTCAGGTCTTCCAGGAGTCTAGTTGAACTAGACATTTGCACATAGTGTACCTGACGAAGGACTTGAGAGGTACACATCTATATGGAATTATTTCACAGCAATATGAATTCAAATTTTCACACTGGTAGAGTTGCCTTTCAGAAACACAAATTCATTGAGAACTTTTAGCCACAGATAAGTTAGGATGACTGCCAATCTCAGATCAGTGCCACTGCGTAGTTTGCACAAACCTAGAGTGTTGTTGTGCCAGACTCAGTGAAACACCATGGAGCCAGATAGCTGGAATGGTGAATATGTAGACAAAGATCTTCAGAAAATATCTAGATCAATGTCTGGCCCAGAATAGAATCTTTATCTATGGGCACAGATGAAAATATATTCTACAAAGTATGATAAGATTTTCTTTTGCAGAGGGTGGGAGTTGGTGAAAAAATTGTATCTAGACTGCAATCATGTCAAATTCATTGAATTTTCTCTCTCTATCCTGTTCTAGTTACATATGCATTTCAAACCACATTAGGTCTCACATTTGGTGACTGTGAGAGGGGTTGAGGCAACAAATCACCTTATAGGAAACTTTAAATGGTTACAGCCACTTTAGGATAAATGGCAGATTATGTTGGATCATAGTTTAGTGAAAAGATTATATTATTCAGCTCATACATCAGGAAATTCTTTCAAAAGGCAATATGGGTACTAGGAATAAGTAACTGTCAATATGAGTGCAGGTAATGAAGTCTCCAAGCAGCTTTTGAAGTACTGCAGCACACAACATCTGACGTGATGGCTGATAAAATCGATGCGCTGCTACATTACATTAGTATACGCAGCTCTGTTTGGTTTCTTTTTGGCTATTCTCCTAAAAAGACGGCATTGTAGAATAACAGGCAGAAGGTGCATTATGTACTAGGATCAGGTCTGTACTCAAGCGAGTGAACATTATCAGGCTTTATGGAACATAGCTTGAGGAGGGTTGGGGTTAGAAGGTTGAGATTCAGTTAAGTCAGTTGGCTGGACAGCTGGTGAATGATGCCAACAGCGTAGGTTCAATTCCTGCACTAGCTGAGGTTACCATGAAGAACTTTCTTTCTCAACCTCGATCTCAGGCATGGTGAATCTCAGATTAACCCATCACCAGTCATCCTTCTCAAATGAGAAAGCAACTCAATGGTCTAGTAAGACTATGGTGACCCTGTATATGAGGGATGATAAGAGAAGACATCTATGGAACCTTACAGACCCAGGTTATCGATTCATATTATATATCATCAGATTGACATTGTTCCTATTGTACATGTTCAATAGCTATTAGAGTCATAGAGTCCTACAGCACAGAGACAGGCCCTTTGGCCCAAACTGGTCTATGCCTACCAAAATGTCCATCAACACTAACCCCATTTCCCTGGACTTGACCCATATCATTGTTTTTACCATATCCTCCTAAACATTTCCTCATTATATATTTGACCAAATGCCTGATAAATGTTCAACCGCTTTGGCAGCTCATTCCATAATTGAATCACTCTCTGTGTAAAAAGGTTTCCCTTCAGGTTTGCTTTTATTTTTTCCTCTCTAACTTTAAACTGATGTCCTCTAGTCCACAATTCCCCAACCCTAGGAAAAAGACTGAGTGCATTTGCCCTATCCATGCCTCTTATAATCTTATACACTTCTATAAGATCTCCCCTCAGTCTCCTACGCTTTAAAGAAAAATGTCCTAGCTTGTCCAACCTCTCTCTATAGCTCAGACCATTGGGTCCTGGCAACATCCTTGTAAATTTCTTCTGCACTCTTTCCATTTTAATAACGTCTTTCCTACAGAAAGATGATCAAAACAGAACATAATACTGCAAGTGCAGCCTCACCAATGTCCTGCATAACTGCAACATAACTTCTCAACTTCTATACTAAATGCCCTGACTGATGAAGGTCAGTGTGCCAAAACCCTTCTTCAATGCCTTGTGTACTTGTGACTCCACTTTTAGAGAACCGAGTACCTAAACTCCAAGGTCCCTCTGTTCCACTACACTTCCTAAGGCCCTACGATTCACCATGAAACTCCAGCCTTGATTTGACTTTCTGAAATGCAAGACCTCACATTTTCCTTTTAAAGTTCATTTGGCATTTCTCGGCCCATTTCCCCAACTGATCAAGGTCAATTTCTGATAACCTTCCTCACTGTCCACGAAACTGCCTATGTTAGTGTCATCAGCAAACTGACTAATCATTCTCATTCTCATTCAAATCTTTGATATAGGTAACAAATAAAAATGGGCCCAGCACTGAGCCCTGCAAAACATTATCACAAAAGTACTGTAGCAAAGTAACTGTTAAACTCAGGAGAAAAGGATTATTCACAGATTATTCCAAAAGTTGATCTATAGCCAAAGTCGCATTGCACACATAAGCTGTTAGGATGAGTAGTGGATCATTTGCGGCTGACTGAATTCCCCCTTCTGGAAACAGGGAAATAGATTCTGAAAACTTCTTTCAGAAATCACCAGAAATGGTGATGGCTTTCCATTCAATGTACACCTCACACATACGTTGATAAGATGAGTCTCAGTGAAACAGTGAGAGGGCAAAAGAACTCTTTACGCAGGTTAAATAAAATCTGAATTAACTCTAACACTCACTGACCAGTCACCTTGACAGTGACAGCCTTCTGAGTGACTAATTGAAAAGTTCATAACTCCCACCCTATGGCTATGTAAAAAGTCAGAAGTCACATGACACCTGGTTATAGTCCAATAGATTTATCTGACATCACCAGCTATCGAAGCGCTGCTCCTTCATCAAGTGAATCAGATGAAGGAGCAGCACTCCGAAAGCTTGTGATTTTAAATAAATCTGTTGGACTATATCCTAGTGTTGTGTGAGTTCTGCCTTGGTCCACCCCAGTCCAACACCAGCACCTCCACATCATATCACTATGTAAGACCAAGCATAACAACTAACAGTGAAACACATTGCTCCCTGAATATTCTTTATTTACACATTACTAGCTTACACACCACAAATGGATTTCAACACACCTGCCATAAACATTGTTGAAAGGAGTCACAGATTGATTCCCAATCTGTTTGAATGTACCTTCATTGACTTTGAAGACCTTAAGTGGAATTTGGACCCAACCTTCTAATTTCAAGATAAGGACACTACTACTAAACGACAAGAATTATATTTTGTGTTGTTAATAATCTTGGAATCTGTGCTTGAATAATTTCTGTTTGAAGTATCGTAGTTATTATTTGTTGATGAAAGAAGCCTGGCTGACTTATTTTAACTCACTGAAATAAATTCCAGCTGACACTTATATCATTGGCAATATCATCTCCCTTTTTAATTTAAATGTTATGACCCCTGGAGTAGTGAAAATTAGAAAGGAAACAGTTCATAGAACATAGAACATAGAACATAGAAGAATACAGCGCAGTACAGGCCCTTCGGCCCTTGATGTTGCGCCGATCCAAGCCCACCTAACCTACACTAGCCCACTATCCTCCATATGCCTATCCAATGCCCGCTTAAATGCCCATAATGAGGGAGAGTCCACCACTGCTACTGGCAGGGCATTCCATGAACTCATGACTTGCTGAGTAAAGAACCTACCCCTAACATCTGTCCTATACCTACCCCCCCTTAATTTAAAGCTATGCCCCCTTGTAATAGCTGACTCCATACGTGGAAAAAGATTCTCACTGTCGACCCTATCTAAACCCCTAATCATCTTGTACACCTCTATCAAGTCACCCCTAAACCTTCTTTTCTCCAATGAAAACAACCCCAAGTGCCTCAGCCTTTCCTCATACGATCTTTCTACCATACCAGGCAACATCCTGGTAAACCTCCTCTGCACCCGTTCCAGTGCCTCCACATCCTTCCTATAATATGGCGATCAAAACTGCACACAATACTCCAGATGCGGCCGCACCAGAGTCTTATACAACTGCAACATGACCTCAGTACTCCGGAACTCAATTCCTCTACCAATAAAAGCCAGTACGCCATATGCCTTCTTCACCGCACTATTTACCTGGGTGGCAACTATCAAAGATCTGTGTACATGGACACCAAGATCCCTCTGCTCATCCACACTACCAAGTATCCGACCATTAGCCCAGTACCCCATCTTTTTATTACTCTTACCAAAGTGAATCACCTCACACTTAGCTACATTGAACTCCATTTGCCACCTTTCTGCCCAGTTCTGCAGCTTATCTATATCCCGCTGTAACCTGCCATATCCTTCCTCACTGTCTACAACTCCTCCGACTTTCGTATCATCCGCAAACTTGCTCACCCAACCTTCTAACCCCTCCTCCAGGTCATTTATAAAAATGACAAACAGCAATGGTCCCAAAACAGATCCTTGCGGAACACCGCTAGTGACAGCACTCCAAGATGAACCTTTGCCATCAACTACTACCCTCTGTCTTCTTCCAGCCAGCCAACTCCTAATCCAAACCTCCAACTCACCCTCAATGCCATACCTCCGTATTTTTTGCAGTAGTCTACCATGGAAAACCTTATTAAACGCCTTACTAAAATCCATATACACCACATCTACCGCTTTCGCCTCGTCTACCTCCTTAGTCCCCTTCTCAAAGAATTCAATAAGGTTTGTGAGGCACGACCTGCCCTTCACAAAACCATGCTGACTATCCTTGATCACATTATTCCTATCCAGATGTTCATAAATCCTATCCCTTACAATTCTCTCTAAGATTTTGCCCACAACAGAAGTGAGACTCACCGGCCTATAGTTACTAGGGTTATCCCTACTCCCCTTCTTGAACAAGGGAACCACATTTGCTAGCCTCCAATCTTCTGGCACTACTCCTGTAGACAACGAGGACATAAAAATCAAGGCCAAAGGCTCTGCAATCTCCTCCCTTGCTTCCCAGCGAATCCTAGGATAAATGCCATCAGGCCCAGGGGACTTATTTATTTTCACCCTTTCCAGAATTTCCAACACCTCTTCTCTACATACCTCAAAGCCATCCATTCTACCTAATTGTGACTCAGTACTCACATTGACAACAATGTCCTGTTCCTGATTGAATACTGACGAAAAGTATTCATTCAGTGTCTCCCCAATCTCTTCAGCCTCCACACGCAACTTTCCACTACTATCCTTGACTGGACCTATTCCTATCCTAGTCATTCTTTTATTCCTGACATACCTATAGAAAGCCTTAGGGTTTTCCCTAATCCTACCAACTAAGGACCTTTCATGTCCCCTCCTTGCTGCTCTTAGCTCTCTCTTCAGGTCCTTCCTGGCTACCGTATAACTCTCAATCGCCCCAATTGAACCTTCACGCCTCATCTTTACATAGGCCGCTCTCTTCCCTTTAACAAGGGATTCCAATTCCTTATTAAACCACGGCTCCCTCACACGACCCTTTCCTCCCTGCCTGACAGGTACATACTTATCAAGGACACTCAATAGTTGCTCCTTGAACAAGCTCCACATATCAATTACGCCCTTGCCTTGAAGCTTACTTTTCCAAGCCACACATCCTAAGTCATGCCTCACCGCATCATAATTTCCCTGCCCCCAGCTATAACTCTTGCCCTGTAGTGCACACTTATCCCTCTCCATCACTAGAGTAAAAGTCACCGAATTGTGGTCACTGTCCCCAAAGTGCTCACCTACCTCTAATTCTAACACCTGGCCTGGTTCATTACCCAGAACCAAATCCAGTATGGCCTCACCTCTTGTTGGCCTATCTACATATTGTGTCAGGAAACCCTCCTGCACACATTGGACAAACACTGACCCATCTAACGAACTTGAGCTATAGCTTTCCCAATCAATATCAGGAAAGTTAAAGTCCCCCATAACAACCACCCTATTACTTTCACTCTTCTCTTGAATCATCCTCGCAATCCTTTCTTCTACGTTTCTAGGACTATTAGGAGGCCTGTAAACCTCCCAATCTCTGTCATAACAGTGGCGGGAAGTATGGGTTCAATTCCCGGTCAGCCATGTGATGGAAAAGTAATCCAAAGATATTGGAATTGGAAACATATATGTACTCCATGAATAGAGCTGATTGCTTGAATGATTCATACTACCCAAGGAGAGAAAACAGTGAAAACCCTGTAAGAATTGGAAGTGGTCATACTGAAGATCCATCTTGATGCATACAAAATGAATCAGACTAGTATTGGCATTTGCAAGTTTACAGGTTTTTCCTGTTTAGGCAGCATGAAATACCTGTGACCTGGTCAGCTCTAACAGGTGGGAGAAGCGCATACCCCTTGCATGTCTGTATGTTTTTGGATTTAAAAAAAACCTAAGTTGTGACTTCAGTTCTCTTTTGTTATAGTGGCAGAAACAGGAACAGTGAATAGAATGTGAAAGGCAATCATTTTCCAAAAGATCTATCTTGAACTGTTTTCTTCTTCCTTCATCAAAATCACAAAACGTTGGCATTCAGAGGGTGCTATTTAATGGATAGTTGGTATAAATCCCATGTTGCCTCCTTCGACAAGGGCGTGCTGGCATTAAACATCTCTCATGCATGTAAGACGCCATCAAGTGGAAATGGATCACTCAAGAGCTGCCAAACAATCAGAGTTTGGCAGCTGTCTGTCACCGATGAAAGTGAGGACTGCTGATGCTGGAGATTAGAGTTGAGAGTGTGGTGCTGGAAAACCACAGCAGATCAGGCAGCATCCAAGGAGCAGAAACATTGACTCTCCAGCTCCTCGGATGCTGCCTGACTTGCTATGCTTTTCCAGCACCACATTCTCAACAGCTGTCTGTTACAGTCAGTTCAGCAGAGAGCAATTGTACACTATACTGCTACTGGGTTTCTAGGTATCCCAGGTGGATGCCTAAATGCACTGATTATTTGAAATTGGGAAAGAGGTAGCTTTTATTCTGTTGAAAGCCCCTTGTTTAAATAAGTCATTGATAATCTGGATAAGAACTGGGCTAGTGCTGTCTAAGATACATCGGTGTTCACTAAATAAAGATAAGTTATATCTATTTGGAAAATGCAATCACAATTCCATAGGAGTTGCCGTTAATCTTTCCTGTGTCAGTCTTGTTTCCTGGACTTAGCTGAAGGAACTGGCAATCTGATATTGTTCTCTTTTCTTGGGCAAGCTGTTTGCAGTGCTCGAAGACAAGAAAGGACAAATATCTGCACTAGTTTCTCATATTCAGTTCTACAGCTGGTGTTTGTGGATGGTGGCTGAACAAAGCTTTGGACCTATTATGCTTAAATAGTTAATCTGTACAGATTTACATAACGACAAATGACCACTTCCTCCTGGCACTGAAAGTCTCCATGCAATTGTGGAACTTCTCAGCTCCATGTTTAGTGGGGTGAACTCTCCCTCGGATAAGACATATCTTCTGCACTGAAAGACATATTGGGGTGGCATGGTGGCTCAGGGACTTAGGTTCAGTTCCAGCATCAGGCGATTGTTGTATGGAGTTTGTACGTTCTCCCCATGACAGCGTGAGTGTACTCTGGTTTCCTGCCACAGTCCAAAGTTGGATAGGTTAGGTGGATTGCTCTTGCTAAATAGCCCATAGTGTCCAGTGATGTGCAGGCTAGGTAGATTAGCCATGGGAAAATGCAGAGTTCTAGGGTGGTATGCTCTTTGGAGGGATGGTGTGGACTCAGTAGGCCAAATAACCTGTTTCCACGGTGTAGGGATTCTATGCTGCAAAAAAACGAAAATATGAACCAACTGCTTTATTTTTTTATCAGCATAAAACATAAGTTTAAAAAACTAAAGGAAGTTTGTAATCTACAAGATTAGGAGAAAGTGAGGACTGCAGATGCTGGAGATCAGAGTCAAGAGTGTGGTGCTGGAAAAGCGCAGCAGGTCGGGCAGCATCCGAGGAGCAGGAGAATTGATGTTTTGGTCAAAATCCCTTATCAGGAATGCTGGAACATTCCTGATGAAGGGCTTATGCCCAATACATTGATTCTCCTGCTCCTCAGATGCAGCCTGACCTGCTGTGCTTTTGATCTTCAATGTGTTTGACCTCCATGGCACTTACATTCATTGAGTGTGCAGCCACTCAATGAATGTAAGTAGTCACCAGGAAGTGGGTAACATCCAATGCATGCTTTCTACTCAGCTGGAGAGCAGTAATGTGGGGAGGGGATATTGATGATTTGAGTGAAATTGTAGGGATGCTGGCACACAATAGGGGGAGACAAATTTATATTGAATTGCTTCAGGAGTCCAGGGGTTGGAGTGGTGAACTGCTTTGGGACATATACTGGCTAAAGGGAGGTGAGGATAGCTGATCAATGGCCCCTCCCTCCCAAAACCAATGTTTCTGACTTCCCCATGGCCTCTGACCCCTCCCTTGCTCTTCTCTTCTTTGCTGGCCCAGTGTTGAAGGACTAGTCACATGAGTGACTTTCAGTCTGGCCAGGGAATGAAGATAAAAATGTCAGTCACATCATACATTAAAATTCTTCTCGCTGGTTCTGCAATTTTTTTTCTGGGCTTTTATTTGTTCCTTGGATGTAAGGACCAAAAATTCATCACAAGTGGAATAGTTTACTGAACAAGTCTGATTTGGTTCTGGAAGCACTGCAATGTCAGAGAACAACTAGCTAAAGAAGAATGGGGAAGGAGAGATGAACATATTTGCTCAAGGACTTTATATAGCTGTAGGATATGGGTAAATGGGCATTGGATGTAGCATAGGGGTCATGGGATAGGTACAGGGTATTAGGGGTTCCATGGACAGAGCATTGGAGTGTGTTGAGGTGATGGGGAGTGAGCAGGAGGTATTTTTTTCCATTTAAATCTTTATTTTTAAACTTTAATCACAGTGCTGGAGCCCTGAGGTAAGGTTTTCTGCCCAGTCCGACTTGGGAACTGGCAGCCTCTTACGCACTTCTCTGGCATTCTTGGTCTGTGCTGATGAATCCAAGGTGAAAAGCTTTGTCATTTTTCAGCAACACATAGATATAATTATTTCAATGCATTTATATTTCTATTGAATTAAGTGTGTAGAGAACATAAAAATCTTCTTAAAATTCATGCAGGTTATGTGATATGTCAATCATTTAGGCACTCGATGATGACTAGTTTCCTTTTTGAAAACTCGGAGGGCTAGGGTAGCTGAAGGGAAGGTTTAACCAAACAGCAAAGGCCATTCATCAAAACACAGAGGCCGATCTTCTCATAGTAACTTCTTTTGCAATTTACAATATTGTTACGCACAGCAGAAACCATTTGGCCTATCATGTAAGTGCTGGCTCTCTGAAGGAGCAACTCAGTACCATTCCCTGGCTGATCTGTCCAGGGATTTCCCAGCCCTGCTCCAACAGTGGCGGTCTGTTGTTAAACCTCTTTTTAAATTAGGAATTTAGAAGCGTTGGGTAGGAAGCACCTCCATCTTGCTGCAGCATCTCTGTAAAATACTTTCCAATACAGCTGGTTGCTCCATTCAGGATGAAAGCCCTCTGACTGGCTCTCCAAGTTCATGAGTCTGCCTGCCATCTTTAATTGGATAAAGAACTTGTCATTGAGCTACCCTCAGGAAAGCTGCAGGTCTGTGACTTTTTCCAGAGTCACAAGACATTCAACAACTTTCTGGAATTAAAACCAGTAAATGTGATAATTTTTGTCATCTGCCAAACCCAAATAATTTATAATTTTGTGGAAATATTTAAAATTGCACTGGCACCTTATTTCTCACAAGTTATGTTCTTTTTTCAATCAAAAGTGTTATTAAATTTAAAATATTTAATTTTATCTGTCCGTGGTCCTTTTTTTCTCCACCTAACAAAGTGTATCCTCTCTCATCAGTTCCATTGCAGTAAGTCCTTTTAAACAGCTAATTAACTTTTATTGTCCTTATGTACGTGAAGAGATTATTGGATTTCAATATGCACCAGGCTCTTTGTCTTGTTATTGCTGCACCGTTTGGTCCAGACTGGCTTGGCAGTAATTAGGGTTTCCATGGGAACTGTGGTGGCCACTGTAGAATATGAATGCATTATTTTAACTGAATAAAGTATTCAACTTGCATACAGTAAGTGTTCTGCACATAAATGGGAATTCAATAGGATAATTAATTTTAACTATCTCTAGTCATTTTAAATAATAATTTAATGTTTTAATAGGCAAAAACCAGAAAATATCAGAAATACACAATAGATTATCGTCGGTTTCTAAAGGAGAATGATGTTTTAAGCCAGTATTTTTAAAATTTCACGTGCAACCAAGGAGATACATCCCCAGAAATCAAATTCTATTGACTCATCACATGCATTTGAAGTTTGGGTCCTGCTACACTATTCTACAAAGAATGACCACTTCCATTAAAACATCATCCAGAATTCTAATTATTCATCAATCACCTTGTAGTTTAATTGTCCAGAGGTCTGTTTAACTCAGTTTGCTGGATGGTTGTTTTATGACCCAGTATGATGCCAATAGTGTGGATTCAATTCCCATCACTGGCTGAGGTTAACATGAAGGACTCACCTTTTCAATCTCGCCCCTTACCTGAGGTACGGTGGCCCTCAGGTTAAATCACCACCAGTTGTCTTTCTAATGAGAGAGGACCCAATTGTCTGGTAAGACTATGTTAACTGGACTTGATTAGTTGCCCATTATGTCATGTTACTCTATGCTGATTTTAGGTTGCTGCAGTGAAAATCTTAAAATGTGAAACCCTGGCTTGGGATGGTCATTGATAAACCCATATCCCTTTTCAAAGTCATCTGTTTCCTTGGCATCTTAACAGACTAGATTTCCATCCAGTCATAGAGTCATAGAGATGTACAGCACAGAAACAGACCCTTTGGTCCAACTTCTCCATGCCAATCAGATATCCTAACCTAATCTAGCCCCATTTGCCAGCACTTGGCCCATATCCCTCTAAACGCTCCTATTCATATACCCATCCAGATGCCTTTTAAATGTTGCAATTGTACCAGCTGCCACTACTTCCTCTGGCAGCTCATTCCATACATGTACTACCCTCTGTGTGAAAAAGTTGCCCTTTAGGTCCCCTTTAATCTTTCCCCCTGACAACCGGAAGCGGCAGGGACAGGCTACTATAAATGCCGGAGAAAACACCACAGAAGCGCTTCACAGGGGGCTCCCAAGCACTGAGGATGTCACCTAGACAGGGGATGAAACGTTTGCAACAAAAATTTCCAGCTCGGCGAACAGAACCACAACAACGAGCACCCGAGCTACAAATCTTCTCACAAATATTTTCCACCTAAACCTATGCTGTTTAGTTCTGGACTCCCCCAACCCAGTGAAAAGACTTTCTCCTTTCCATGTCCCTCATGATTTTATAAGCATCTAAGAGGTCACCCCTCGGCCTCCGATGCTCCAGGGAAAACAGGCCAAGCCTATTCAACCTCTCCCTATAGCTCAAATCCTCCAATCCTGGCAACATCCTTGTAAATCTTTTCTGAGTCCTTTCAGGTTTCACAACATCTTTCCAATAGGAAGGAGTCCAGAATTGCATGCAGTATTCCAATAGTGGCCTAACCAATGTCATGTACAGCCGCAACATGACCTCCCCTCCTGTACTCAATATTCTGACCAATAAGAGAAAACATACCAAACGCCTTCTTCACTATCCTATCTACCTGCGACTCCACTTTCAAGGAGCTATGAACCTGCACTCCAAGGTCTTTTTGTTCTGCAACACTTTCTAGGACCTTACCATTAAGTGCATAATTCCTGCTAAGATTTGTTTTTCCAAAATGCAGCATGTTGCATTTGTCTAAGTTAAACTCCAGCTACCAATCCTCAGCCCATTGGCCCATCTGAACAAGATCCCATTGTAATCTGAGGTAACCTTCTTCACTGACCACTACACCATCAAATTTGGTCTCATCTACAAACTTACTGTGTTCATATTCAAATCATTTATATAAATGATGAAAAGTTGTGGAACCAGCACCGATCCTTGCAGCACACCAATGGTCACAGGCCTCCAGTCTGAAAAAGAACCCTCCATCACCATCCTCTGTCTTCTACCTTCGAGCCAGTTCTGTTCCCAAATGGCTCGTTCTCCCTGTATCCCATAAGATCTAAGCTTGCTAACCATTCTCCCATGGGGAATTTTGTCAAACCCCTTACTGAAGACCATATAGATCATGTCCACCACTCTGCCTTCATCAATCCTCTTTGTTACTTTTTCAAAAAACTCAATCAAATTTGTGAGACATGATTTCCCAGGCAGAAAGCTATGTTGACGATCTCTAATCAGTCCTTGCCTTTCCAAATATGTGTAAATCCTGCACCTCAAGATTCTCCTTGTATTCCATGAGATCTAACCTTGCTAACCAAACTCCCATGCAGAATCTTGTCGAACGCCTCACTGAAGTCCATAGTTGGAAAACCTAGCCCAGAATTTTTATTTGAAGAATGATATTCTCCACCGACATAATGCATATAAAACACAGCATTAAAGCTAAACTATCTTAATAGCAGATCAAGCTTCTTATTTGTAGGAAATTGTGCACTATCTCAATATTAGCGATGTTTGCCAGAAAGTTTTGAGTACCAGAAAAGGCAATGCCAGTAACAACCTCACTGCTATTGTAGGATTTTAAACTGTTAAATTAATTAAAATGTACCAATAAAGGGTTGTAACAATAAAATATTATTAAACTGTATTTCTCTGTTCATAATGTCTTCCTTAAGATATTATTGTTGTTATTTAATAATGTTACATATGCTAAACATTATGTTCTATTTGTGAAGCATAGAAAACTGCAGTCACTACACTTTGAAAATTGCTGATTGTACGAATTTCTTTGATACCTCAGGCAATATGTTGCATACCTAAACAACCCACCATATGAAAAAGTTTTACCTCAACCCTCCTTGCACTCTCACCAATTTATTTGCATTGTTCCTGTAATGTAGTGCCCATAACAATACTCCAGTTGATGTATAACAGATAAAAGCAAATTACTGCGGATGCTGGATGCATTTTGACAAAGGGTCAGTTAGATTTGAAACATCAGCTTTTTTCTCTCCTTACAGATGCTGTCAGACCTGCTGAGGTATAACGGATGCCTTGCATCAGATCAACATCACTTCCTTGTTCTTGAACTTGTTGGTCCTGTTATAAAGCCAAGAAGACTATCTGTTTTACTTACTGCTGTCTCCACTTGTTCTGCCACCTTCAATAATTTGCGTACATGTACATTCAGGTCCCTACTCCTGCACCTCCTTTTGAATTGTACCTCCTATTATATACTGTCTTATTCTTCTAACCAAAGTGCATCAAGTCACATTTCTCTGCATTGAACCTCATCTGCCATTATCCACCCATTCCACCAACTTGTCGATGTCTATGCTATCCTCTTCACAGTTTACAATTCTTCCAAGTTTAGTGTCATATATAATTCCTGTAAAACTCTTGCTGGGCTCAATTTTGCAATCCATCTCACAATTAATCCTGGTTTGATTTGGAGCTGCTCTATTTCTCTCCTCCAGGTCATCAAATTCAGCCCCTTCTGTTTGAGTTCCAGCTAGGCCATTTCACATGAAGTCTCGGTGCCAGATTATAACAAAATGTATTTCACTTCCAGTCCCAAATTGAGCCAGGTCTACAAGTTGTTTTTCTATGTCTGTGCCATAACACATCTCTTCCTTTCCTTAGCAGACATTCACTCTTAAATGTATTATTTAGGTTGTATGCATGCGTTTGGTACTGTGCTTTTGTTGTCTTTTTCAGTGGCAGTAAGAAACTTTCTTTCTTTCATGCAAGAAAACCTTCTAATTGGTTCCTTCATTTTGATCTAATCATTATTCTTTAATTAATGCGCATTATAGCTGTGTACTAATACAACTAAAAGTATATATTGCAACTGACTGAAAGAGAAGTTAAAATGGGAGAGAGCCAATTCACCTTTCTCACCCAAATGAGAAGGACGTTAGAATAAAACTATTTTTACTTGCAGGCTGATGCAAAATGATTCTAGATTGAAACAATGGATGATCAGAGAATATTATGCATATTCTTCTGTGTACATAAAAGTACATTACTGCACTGGCTAGTAATAGTATTCTTGATCCCTGGCAATATTGGGGTGAGATAATGATTCTGAAGGGACTAATTTTGAAGTTATATTAACTCCAACCTGATGAATCACAGACAGGCTATGGGAGGAGACAAGCAAGGGGAATATTCCCAGCCCTAGAAGCAGCATGGCCAATTTCGGGAGGTTTGGGAGAATATGGGGAGAGTGGAAAATTGAGATCTTCGATGTCTAAAAGAAGTTTGCTTTTCTTCTTACGGTATCAACGGCTAGATGAGAATCTTGCTAGTAAGTAACAATTCATCTCATTATTAGTTAATCTTACCCCATTTACATGCACTTCATTATTCTCGCAGGCACTTGTGAGAAACAAGACAGTGGCTGATTCCTGACTTGAAAGTCTGAGCGGTTAACTATAGTTGAAGCTCATTGGTTCAGGAGGTATCCCTAGAAATAATTAATGCATTTGTGGTCATCTTTCATGATTTTATTGAATGTGTCACAGTTCCTATGGATTGGAGTGGCATCCAATGTAATCCCAATTATGTAAAAAGGAGGCACAGAAAAAACAACGGAATTATAGACTGGTAACCTGACATCAATGGTATGGGAAATTTCAGAGTAAATTATAAAAGATTTAATAACATAGCACTTGGAAACAGTGATAGGATTGGCAGACTCAAAGTAGATTTACAAATGTGAAATCACGCTTGACAAGTCTATTTGAATTTTTCAAGGATGTGACTGGAGGAGTTGATGAGTGAGAGGACATGGATGTTGTTTTCTTAGATTTTAAGAAGGTTTAAGGTCCCACATAAGAGATTGGCATGTAAAATTAAAGTGCATGGGATTGGGAGAGTGGAGTGACTTGGATAGAGAACTAGTTATAGAGAGGAAACAGAGTAAGAATAAATGGGACTTTTTCCAAGTGGCAAGCCGTGAATAGTGGCATTCTGCAGGGATCAGTGCTTGGACCCCAGCTATTCACAATCTAGATTAATGATTTTGATGAGGAAATGAAATGTAATGCCTCCACATTCACAGACAATTCAAAGTTGGCTGGGTGAGTGAACTAAAAGGATGATGCAGAGATGTTTCAGTGTGATTTGGACAAACTGAATGAGTGGACAAATGCAAAGCAGATGAGGTATAATGTGGATAAATGTGAGGCTATCTACTTTGCTAGCAAAAACAGGAAGGCAAATTATTATCTGAATGGCAACAGTTTGAGAAAGAGAGATGTATAATAAGATGGAGAAAATTCTAATATATTTAGATAGGGTAAATGTAGAAACAATAATCCCCATGACTGGGATTTTCAGAACTAGGTTTTACAAGGATAAAAGATGCGGGGTAGGTCATTTCGGACAGAGATGAGGAGAAATTTTGTCACCTAGAAAGTGGTGAGTGGAATTTTCTTCCACAGGAAATGGTTGAGGTTTGTGGGAGATTTGTCACATATTAAAAGCTTGGAAACCATTTTGAATCTTATGTTAGTGTTTGCTTGCTCAGCTCATACTTTCCCAGACTTAGTGAGGTGATTGATCTTGCAGCTGTACTACTACCTGATAAGTGAATTCTTTCTCAGCAGGAGAATTTTTTTTTAACAAGAATCCATTGTATAGAGATGTTCAGCACGGAAACAGACCCTTCGGTCCAACCTGTCCATGCCAACCAAATAACCCAACCCAATCTAGTCCCAGCACCCGGACCATATCCCTCTAAACCCTTCCTATTCATATATCCATCTTGATGCCTTTTAAATGTTGCAATTGTACCACTTCCTCTGGCAGCTCATTCTATACACATATCACCCGCTGCGTGAAAATGTTGTCCCTTAGGTCTCTTCTATATCTTTCCCCTCTCACACTAAACCCATGCCCTCTAGTTCTGGACTCCCCCAACCAGGGAAAAGACTTTGTCTATTTATCCTAACCATGCCCCTCATGATTTTACAAACCTCTATAAGGTCACCCCTCAGCTTCCGACGCTGCAGGGAAAACAGCCCTAGCCTGTTCAGGTCCCCCTAAAGCTCAAATCCTCCAATCCTGGCAATATCCTTGTAAATCTTTTCTGAACCCTTTCAAATTTCACAACATCTTTCCAATAGGAAGGAGATCAGAATTGCATGCAATATTCTAACAGTGGCCTAACCAATGTCATGTACAGCCGCAACATGACCTCCCCTCCTGTACTCAATACTCTGACCAATAAAGGAAAACATACCAAACACCTTCTTTACTATCCTATCTACCTGCAACTCCATTTTAAAGGAGCTATGAACCTGCACTCCAAGGTCTCTTTGTTCAACAACACTCCCTAGGACCTTACCATTAAGTGTATAAGTCCTGCTAAGATTTGCTTTCCCAAAATGCAGCACCTCACATTTATCTAAATTAAACCCCATCTGCCACTCCTTAGCCCATTGACCCATCCGATCAACATCCCATGAGGTAAACTTCGCTGCCCACTACACCTCCAAATTTGGTCTCATCTGCAAACTTACTAACTATACCTCTTTTGCTCACATCCAAATTATTTATATAAATGATGAAGAGTAGTGGACCAGCACGAATCCTTGTGGCACTCCACTGATCACAGGCCTCCAGTCTGAAATACAACCCTCCACCCCACCACCCTCTGTCTTCTACCTTTGAGCCAGTTCTGTATCCAAATGGCTAGTTCTCCTTGTATTCCATGAGATCTAACTTTGCTAACCAGTCTCCCATGGGAAACCTTGTTGAACGCCTTACTGAAATCCATATGGACCACATCTACTGCTCTGCCGTCATCAATCCTCTTTGTTATATCTTTAAAAAACTCAATCAAGTTTGTGAGACATGATTTCCCATGTGCGCAGTCACTTTGACTATCCCTGATCGGTCCTTGCTTTTCCAAATACATGTACCTCCTGTCCCTCAGGACTCCCTCCAACAACTTGCCCATCACTGACATCAGGCTACTAACACTTGCTTATCAGCTACTAACTAGCACTGTCCAGACACTACGTGACTGGGGCTAGTGACTGGACAAAGTGCCTACTTGCTCATCATCCTGCAATTAACAGTTTGCTAATTGTTAAATGATTGTAATCTATATAATCACGCAACTCTCTGTATCTTGTCGGAGTGACTTGTAACCATTCGATCGACTTCTCTCTCCCTGTGAGCTCACAAATTAAACAGTCAATAACTCAAGGTTTGTGTGGTGCAATTTATTGTTCCCCTGAATTGGACCGCTACGAGCAAATCACCCACTGCATAACGTTTCCATCCCAAACAGTTGGCGTAGCCACTGGTCCTCTATTTTATGAGGTTACCCAAACCTTTTCCTTAATTTTATTCCCCCTATGTGAAATACCTCCCTGAGTCAAGTGGTTTTGTGTGGCAAGACAGGAGAGGTGAGTTCCTCCCTGAGTCGGCAGGTTGACGACAATGAGTGGGAGTGGGCTGTGGTGGTAGAGAATAGTGATTATAGTTTATTTTTTAGTTATTGAATTTTTGGTAAACTTGAGCTGCAAGCAACAGGCTGCCACAAGATAGGTTCAGTTTGGAGATTTCTCCGAAAACTCCCCCAGCGGTTTATGGCCATTCCTCCTCTGAACCAACAAGCCTGAGTAGGGAGCTGGGTTCCCTTGTAGCTACAGGCTGTTGTGATACGCTGAGGCAAGATTGGGTTGAAGGAGACCGTGCTGGACTTTGTGATTAATTCGACAGCATTCGCCTTGAGTTGTTGGCTGGGATCCTGAGTTCTGTTGTCTGTCTCTGCTTCTCTGTTGTATCTGTATTTGGCTTGGCTTGGCTTTGCTGCTTTGTCTTGTTTGTCTGCTCGGTTTTGTTCTGATTGTTTTAGTGTTTGTTCTATGCTTCTTGTTTGTTTGCTTCCAGGGTAATGGGATCACGGAACTCTAAATGCAAGAGAAGGGCTGCCCCCAGGGATAAGTAAATCTTGTCTCGCTGAGCAGGGCAGCCGGTTGCTGTCTCGAGGAAAACACAGAAGTGCTGTGGTAAACATATTTAATTCAAGAGTAAGGTAGGAGATACACTGGTCCTGCCAGGTCACTGGCTGATAGAGAGATGAAATATAGAGGGCAGTGCTGCTTTTGTCACATCCAAAAAAAGAGGAAAGTTGGCCAGGGACAAAAATGCTATTAGAAATGCTGATACGATTCTTGCTACTTGGCCACAAGATACCAGTGTGAGTACTGAACAGGGTTCTAGTGTCTGGACGGAAAGTGATGCTGAGAGCATCTTACACTTTACAAAATTAGTAATAAAGACAAGCCCTGGAGGTCCACGGCATGCTTCAAGATGCTCCCGATCCATTAGAGTGCCCAACATTTTTTTAATTGGCTACTACAAATCTGTAGTAATTATAGTTGATTGCTTCAGAATGTCCAGTCTTTAAGGAATTTGGCATATGGGACACATTGGGCAATTATTAAAGACTCGGTTGTATGTACCCTGGGTTGTGGACTAATGCAGAGGCATAAGGAACTTGCCTTGAAAATATTGTTAGAATTGCAAACAGAACGGCAGAGAGGTATTTAGATTTTGCACACTTGGTTAAGCAGCTATGTATCACAGCCAGGATTATTGAGGCAAAATTCCTTAACTTTGACTGTTCTGGAATATGAGTGCCTCATTACACTTACAAGCAAGGAGTAAACAAAAGCTAAAAACTGAGATATGAAGTGAGTTGGAAAACATTCATGTGCGTGTGCGAGTGCGAGAGAGAGACTGACTCAGCGCTGATTCCCTACAGCCTGCAGAAAATTTAACCCTTCCTGATTTAGTTTGAATGCGCATTTGCTTGTTGGTGATTGAATGTTTGTATCTTGTTCCCTGGAGCTTGAGATCCGGGACTGTTTTTTATTAGATTACTTACAGTGTGGAAACAGGCCCTTCGGTCCAACAAGTCCACACCAACCCTCCGAAGAGCAACCCACCCAGACCCATTCCCCTACATTTACCCCTTCACCTAACACTATGGGCAATTTAGCATGGTCAATTCACCTAACCTGCACATCTTTGGACTGTGGGAGGAAACCGGAGCACCCGGAGGAAACCCACGCAGACACGGGGAGAACGTGCAAACTCCACACAGTCAGTCGCCTGAGGCGGGAATTGAACCCGGGTCTCTGGCACTGTGAGGCAGCAGTGCTAACCACTGAATTTGATTTGCAATTTGGGAATTTAAGGTGATTTATTTTTAAGGTTAAGGAACCATCAGTGATTATGAAATGAAATATTATCTCCCCTGTTTTTCTTACAGACTATGACTGCCCTACTGTCAACTTCTAAGGAATTACATTTATTGTGGTTCTGTTCGCCGAGCTGGAAGTTTTTGTTGCAAACGTTTCGTCCCCTGGCTAGGCGACATCATCAGTGCTTGGGAGCCTCCTGCGAAGTGCTTGTTTGATGTTTCCTCCGGTGTTTATAGTGGTCTGTCCCTGCCGCTTCCGGTTGTCAATTTCAGCTGTCCGCTGTAGTGGTTGGTATATTGGGTCCAGGTCGATGTGTTTGTTGATGGAGTTTGTGGATGAATGCCATGCCTCTAGGAATTCCCTGGCTGTTCTCTGTCTGGCTTGCCCTATGATAGTGGTGTTGTAGCACCCGAGCTACAAATCTTCGCACAAACTTTGAATTACATTTATGCTTACATGAAAGCCAATCTTATTTAATTTCAAATCAGTTTAATATGGAGGAAGACGACATTACAATCTTTTAAAAAATAGTCTTCTCCTTAGATTCTGCACTATTTGATATCAGTATAAACTTGCTCTCAAATTCCCCATAATTTCATGCTACTGCCAAAGATCATTTTCACCCCCCTCACCCCTACGTGTTGGACTAATGAAGGAAGTGACAAAAGGAAGTAAAGCAGTAGCACTAAATCCAGGCCTCATTCTGTTCCAGGATGAGAGCAGGCCTCTGCTCAATTGTAATTATAATCTAAACCTAACATTGAGGAAAATCACCTTAGACTTCAACTTTTTTTTATTGCGTGGCGGAATTACACAAACTTTATTTAATTTAGTTAAATATTGTGAAATTGGAAGTATAACGATAGATCCAAAATATCCAAAACCAACAGTATTGTTTTTCAGAAAATAGTACTAGCTGATTTAATTTTTGTTTCAGACTCGCTTGTTTCCACTTAATTTTAAGACTGCTGCATCTCATTGGTGATTATGGAGTGCCAGTTGTAGCTTTATTCTATATCAATTTTGCTCCCTCACTGACAATTTAAGTTTCAGTTTAACATTATGTTGTGATAAATCATGTCACAAAATTAATATCCTATTGTTAACATTTGTGTCTTTGAAGTTGACCATTACTTGTGAATTTGAAGTATTTTGTTACCATGTGATTTGATAAGTCTTTTTAATGCTGCTGCAGTCATTTCAAGGCCTATAGCATTGTACGTGAGCAATGATTGGTCATTTACGGAACCTGATCTGGGATTTAAATTAAGGAACTAGAACCAGGTAATTATAATGGAGTTCAGAGTTGATAACTGTGTTCATTTTATATTTTAAAATTGAATTTTGAAAAAAATGAAATTCCAGTTTATTTTAGTGACTGTCACAGCCAGGATTATTGAGGCAAAATTCCTTAACTTTGACTGTTCTGGAATATGAGTGCCTCATTACACTTACAAGCAAGGAATAAACAAAAGCTAAAAACTGAGATATGAAGTGAGTTGGAAAACGTTCATGTGCGTGTGCGAGTGCGAGAGAGAGACTGACTCAGCGCTGATTCCCTACAGCCTGCAGAAAATTTAACCCTTCCTGATTTAGTTTGAATGCGCATTTGCTTGTTGGTGATTGAATGTTTGTATCTTGTTCCCTGGAGCTTGAGATCCGGGACTGTTTTTTATTAGATTACTTACAGTGTGGAAACAGGCCTTTCGGTCCAACAAGTCCACACCAACCCTCCGAAGAGCAACCCACCTAGACCCATTCCCCTACATTTACCCCTTCACCTAACACTATGGCCAATTTAGCATGGTCAATTCACCTAACCTGCACATCTTTGGACTGTGGGAGGAAATCAGAGCACCCGGAGGAAACCCACGCAGACACGGGGAGAACGTGTTACTTGTTCAGTTTCTACCTCTGAATTACAGATAATGATTATTTTGTTTTCTTTTAATAACCAATTGTATTAGCCCAAAATCAGAATTAATTGGCAGGATTGATTGGTTTTATTCCTTTACACATTGTCAGTGACCTGTATCATTGCCTCATCGTTACTTTGAAGCATGGCTGCATTTATTCATTGTTAACTAAAGAATGGAAAGATACCTTATTGGCCAATGAAAGGAATTTTGCATGTGATTGGGGGATAGAGGTATGTACAGCAGATGGAACTCCTAAAAATTGGGAGATGTTCATAGCTGACTGTGAATGGGTAGATGAAGGAAACATGAGAAACAATGTAAGGCGACTAAGGCTAAGGAATATATAAAAAGGGTTAAAGCAACAATGCTGTTAAATAAAAAACTTAGGCTCGGGATTCTGAGTAGAATCTATGTCTGGCATAACGACCCTATTTAAGGATGGTGATGACACTGATACGGATGAGGGGTGGGGAGTTTATTCCAGGATACCCACTGGGCCCCTAACATCTCCTGATTGTTCCCAGAACCCCCCCCCCCCCCCACCTCCATAACAAACCTTTCCTTCTTTTGAAAATGAAGCATCCAGTCTTCATTGCTGATATCATGGAGCTGAGCGGCCTGAGCTTCCGAAAACAGGGACCTACTCGGGAATCAGAGCAATGCTAATGAAGCATGGCCCTGACTGCAAAAACAAACCTTTCCAATTTGCTTAATATGTCCAAAGGATGATACTGATGTAAAGGCAGCAAAATTCTGGGAGTAACCTGAATACGAATGGCTTGCGTTATAAGACTGAATTAAGTGGCCTTACAATTGTGGTATACAGCCCACAATTGAAAAATAATCAAGAAGTTGATTCACCTTTGCTTAACCCTATGCTTTTGCAATGTATTCCTCCTGATGTCACTGACATGATCCAGACAAACAGTATGAACTATTCCAGGATTTTCAAGTCGCAAATGAGATGAGTGGTGGTTTTCTATTGGGATGGCCAGAACCAGACTGAACTATGATGCAAGTTACAGGTAAAACTGATTATGTCCAGCACCCTTGTGATCCTAAATTCCAAGTGCCATCCATGACAGGGTTGGTTGGGACCAGGATACCCACTGGGGGCGGAACCTACCTCAGGTGCTACCCAATGACCACTGCTGAGCAACCCTTTCCTGAGGGGACTGTGCAAGTGGGGACAGACAGGCCCCAGTATTACACTTTTGGGAATGGGAACAAGACAGCAAAATCTCCCAGGGACAAACGGCTGGCCCTTGCTTTAACTGTGGAAATATGGTCACTGGTGGAGTGATGTGTCCTTAATGTTACCTTAGAGCTAACGCGGAGATCGACATGCTTGCAAAAGGAAATTCTGCTAATATGCACTGACTCTTCATTGTGCTTTTGGTGTGACTCACGATTACGGAGCCTTGTGGGAACATTGAGGATTTTTAACCTCTGTAGGTGCAGCCTAATAGTAATGCAGTTATCAAGATGTTTGGGTCATGCTGAGGCAACTGATAAAGTCTTCAAAGGAATGAGCAGATAGATGTTGCTGCCAAGGAGGCAGTCTTACACACCAAACTTCTGGTCCCATTGGGTTCCCAGCAAAACCTGGATAGAGACAATATGGAAACTGGTATGCCAGACCCCGGTAAGGTACAGAAATCACAGGGGAAGCCCCCTGCTGAACATCATAAACTATGGCCTCAAATAGGGTCCTCCCTCGATACTCAAACCAAAATGTGGGTGACCCCTGCTGGACAAGTTTGTGTTCCTTCCTTGCTACTGCCTATTTTAGTTGATTATGTGCATAATTTTACATACTTGGGCAATACTCTATTACTCTATTAATACTCTATTACAAACTTGGTGGCGCCCAGATTTTCAGAAAACAGCTAGGAAAAGAGCTGGTCACCTGCACAGCAGTCAAGGTCAAGGGGAGGCCCAAATGGAGGCATACGACGCAATGCAAAAGAGCGCCACCCCCTAGAGGAACACCAGAAGAACCTGTCAGAGACACTTGTTCAGCCTCCGCCTGTGAATGGCTCAGCCTGGTCGCTCTGCCTTTCACTCCACTCTTTCTTATCTTTCTTTCACTAACTATGTTTGATTGGGGCACAATTGCGGCCTGATAACCTCTAGTAAATGGGAATTACAGTTTAATACATTTTTTAGCTGCTGGGTATGTGCCCATGTTCCCATCTACTCCAAGGAGGGATCCCCTGAGATCCATACCTTTTAATGAATCCAACATTGCTGAATGGTGGTTGCATCAGGCTTGTTCTGCTGTTGTTACAACTTTTCACTTTCCCCTAGTTTCCTTAAATTAGTCGGTGCCACAAACTCTTACGGAGATTACACCCGCCTTCATTGGCAATCAGCGTGATCACTCGCTCCCGCCATGCCTGTTCCTCACCAATCTCACATGCCTAGGAAGTATTTGCATTAAAATCAAACATCCTTCAGGATGGCAAGCTGGTTTCAGTAAGTGCCTTCACTCCATCGTCCTTACTTTGACTGCTTATCAGTCCACTGCGGATGGGAGCATACTTAACCTCAGGGTTCCCAACAAGACTGCTATCAATTCCTCTTTTACCACCTATTGGACTGAAATCCAACACAATAATCTGTTAGCTTTCAACGGCCAAAAGGCCTACCCCAGGCTGCCTACCTCCTGGACTGGCAGCTGCTATTTAGGATTTGTTGTCCCTTTCCTTTATCACTCCTACACTTCGCCTTTCAAGACTTCAATGCCTCGTGAAAAGAGGGCACTCACAACCTTTCAATGCCTTCTAAATATCTTCTCCCCTCCATATGCCACCCTCCAACTTGAGGTTGAGGTTCAAAGGATTGCCACCACTATGGAAGAGATTGTCAATGCCACATCTTCAGCTTTTGATCTGCTCAATACAGAGATGGTTGCCATCCACACTGTGGCTCTCCAAAATCGCATGGCCCTTGACTACCTATTGGCTGTGAAGGAGGCACTTGTGCTCTTAATAAACTCTGATTGTTCTACCTACATCCCTGTTTCCTTGTCTTCAGTAAGAACATTACATAACATTGCCGCCCATATTCACAAGGCGGCTTCCTCCCTCCATGACACTACCCCCCACTGGGATCTCTGGACCTGGATGGGTGAGTTGCTTGGCTCTTGGTTTCTACACTCCTCCAAAGCCTTGTGGTTCTCATTGCTGTTTTTGTTTTGCTCTCTTTTATCATAATTTTCCTGAAATAATGCTGTGCCTGCTTCGGCTCCCTATTGATACCGAATAGCCGGGCTTCTTCCCAGCTGGTCCAGCTTCCTGTTTCTGACGCTCCCCTACCAGTGGGTGATTTTGTTGACTCTTACTCTCTCAAGCCTGGTGACCCGGGATCTGACAATTACCTGGACAACTCTAAAACCCACCGCCCGACAACCCCTCCCCCTCCCCCCACCCATCCCCGCCCCCCACCCCCCCGGGTCTGGCTATCCTTTTGTCAATTCCTCTGAACTGCCCTCCTGATTTGGTGAAAAGAAAAAAGGAAGGAATTGTGGGAGATTTGTTAAAACCAAAGCAACCATTTTGTCACATACTAAAAGCCTAGAAACTATTTTGAATCTTATGTTAGTGTCTTGTTGCTCATCTCATACTTTCCCAGGCTTAGTGAGATGATTGAACTTGCAGCTGTACTGCTACCTGATCAGTGAACTCTTTTTCAGCAGGAGAATGTTCTTCTTTTACAAGAATCTATCGTATACTAATGCTTTCTTCTCAGCTAGTAACCTACACTGTCCACACACTACATGACTAGGGCTAGTGACTCGGCAAAGTGCCTACTTACTCATTATACTGCAATTAACAGTTTGCTAATTGTTATATGATTGTAACCTATATAATCACGCAACTCTCTGTATCTCGCTGGAGTGACTTGTGACCATTCGGTCGACTTGTCTCTTCCTGTCAGCTCACGAATAGACAGTGAATAATTCAAGGTTTGTGTGCAGCGATTCATTGTTCCTTTAAATTGGACCGCTACGGGTGAGTCACCCTCTGCATAACTTTTGCATCCACAACAAGGTTGAAACATTGCATGTTTTCAAGAAGGAGTTAGACATAATTTTTAAGACTAAAGGGATGAAAAGATATGAAGAGAAAGTCGGAACAAAATATTGAGTTGTTTGATCATCATATTGGATGGAGGAGCAGGGTTGAACAGCCAAACGGTCTACTCCAGCTCCTATTTTCTATGTTTCCAGAGTTACCTCTCCAAGATTCCATGTTCACCTTCATTCACCAACATCTCAGGGCATGTTCAATAAGCAACAACCTCCTCCACATTCTTGCATGAAGGCTGACATTCATAAAACACAAATATGACATCACCACGGCCAGTCTCAGTCTACCTCTAAGGATGCTTCAGAACTTCAGTGTAGCTCGTTGGAGCTCACTGATACTTCACATTGCAATGATTCTGTCAGGTTGGTCTGCATGCAAAAACACAGAGGAATCTCATGCAACTGAACAGGATGCACCTTGGAGCACTTAGCTTGCTTTCTTAGCACTCACCCACTTTCTGCTTCCTTGGATGCTCAAAGCATCAGTGGCTTGCTTTGCCTTTTTGGACATTGCCAATTCATTCAGAACTTCTGCCTTGTCCTTTAGTGCATTGTCACTTCATTAAGAACTTACAGGCTCACGTCGTCTTTCTTCTTCTTAGGCAAACTGAAAGCCAGGAAGCTTGTCATGCTTACCAGCACAGTACAATCAAGTGGGTTGACATGTTGCTGTACAGCACTGTGTAATTTCAATGTCATACCTGTAGCATGGACTCTCAGTTTCTGCTGTAAACATGCTGAATGAACATCAACCATAAGACCATGGTTGACAGTCTAAGAGGACTAATCCTTAGTGTGGTGAAGGAAGACTATGATGAGTTACACAGTACAGCCAATCAGTCAAGGGCATGGTCAAATCACAGTCCAGTGGCTTGGCTAGGGTCAGTCAGATGCTTGATGAGATTAATGATCAGAGATTTGTATTCTTCTCGTCTGAGGTTTTGTGCCACAGTCAGTTCTGGAAGTCAAGTCCAACCAAGCAAGGCAGCACAAGCAAGTCAGCTGGAAAGCTGCACGAAAATCAGCCAGAGGGCTGGTCAATTCTTCATTGGGGCTGTCCTCACAAGTCATTCCAGGGTTGGGTGTTGGTGGGGGACACAGTCAGCTCAGGTGTTTGGATAACAAACGTCTAGGTAGGATTAACAGGGGCGGTCCATGCTCTTTTAGAGAAAGTGGGAAACTCAAGATTGGAGATTAGAGGCATTAGACTGGGATGAGGAGGAGATGATAACTGAAGTGGCCAACTCCAACAATGAGGGTAGGTTCTGATATTGCATAGGAAGACATGGGGTATTGTGGATGGGGCTAGTTTCACAACTCACCAGTAGCTTGGATTCAGTGAGGGTCGATGTATAGCAATAGTGGACATGGCTATGCAGAAGACCAGGGCTGAGGAGGAATATAGGGGATATTGATTGTCTAATAAAAGAGGTGGATGAGAACATGGGGAGCCTCAAAGTTGAAAGATTTGACAGAGACAGTGACACAAGGAACAAGGGGTAATGCGGGGGCTGGGTGGGGGGTGGTGGGGAGTGGAGGTGGGGGGGGGGGGTGCTGCTGTGTGATATTGACTTTACAATGGAGCCTGAATCTTACTTTCAAGGCCATGAACTGGATAGCAATCCAACTTTCACCAAATCTCAACAACAAAGCTGAGATATAGATGCCAGTACACTCACAGAGCACAAAAAGTATATTTTGCTCTGTCTGCAGAGATGAGGTGTGCTTGTGGGTAAAGTGAGGTCCTTCAAGTGGCAATTGCATTAATCAGTCATTTGGAGATTCAACAATGATACACAACTACCATCACATTATTCTTCATCCTTCTCTCGAGCACTGACCAACAGTGTACACCAAAAATCTCGCTCACAGGTAATCATGACCATGTCTTTGATCATGACAAGTTAATCCATGTCTTCATTGTGACTTTAAAAGTGTCATCTGCGGTTGCCAACTCCCAAATGCATTCCAAAGGTCCCATAGCTGCACAAGAACTTTGACTTTCTTTCCTTTCTTGAAAGTATGTAAGAACATGGCACAGTGGTTAGCACAGCTGCCTCACAGCACCAGGGACCTGGGTTCAATTCCCGCCTCGGGCAACTGTCGGTGTGGAGTTTGCACATTCTCCCTGTGTCTGCGTGGGTTTCCTCCTGGTGCTCCGGACAATCCTCCCATTCCAGGTATCTGTCTGGTAAACCTTCTCTGAAATGTCTCCAATGCATTTACATCCTGCTTTGACTAGCTAGTAATGTCTATTCCTGATGTGATCTCACTTGTGTCCTGGATAACTGAAGCGTAATCTCCCTACCTTGGTATTCACTTCCCCTGGTAATAAATGATTACATTCTATCAGCTTTCCTAAATACTTTCTGCACCTGAATATAAACTTCTGTGATTCATGCACAAGTACATCCAGATCCAGAATTCTGCAATCTCACACAATTTAGATAATGCACTTCTCTGTTATTTCTCTGGCTAATATGGGCATTTTCATATTTCTCATATTTTATTTCATTTACCGTATATTTTCCCACTTACTTAACCCATCTATAACTTTCTGTAACATTCTTATGTCCTCTTCATCTTCCTATCAGTCTTGTGCAGTCAGCAGATTTGGCAACTGTATCTTCCACTCTTTCACCTAAGTCATTTACATAAATTGTAAACAGTTGATGCTCCAGCCTGACTGCAGTGACACATCACTTGCTACATCTTGCCAAACTGAAAAAGGCCTACTTACAACTAATTTTTGCCTGCTATCAACCAGTAGTGTTCTAGTCATTTCAATATGTTACACCATGCATCATGAGCTTTTATTTTACATTATTCTGGAGTCATATAATCATATTGCATGGAGACAGACCCTTTGGTCCAACTCATCCATGCTGACCAAGTTTCCTAAACTTAAGTATTCACATTTGCCTACATTTTTCCATTATCTCTCTAAACCTTTCTTATCTATGTCCCTGTCCAAATGTCTTTGAAATGTTGTAATTGTACCCACCTCTACCACTGCGTCTGTCAGCTTGTTCCATATATGCAACACTCTCCATGAAAAAGTTGTGCATCAGATCTTTTTTAACTTTTTCCCCTTTCACCTTAAATCTCCCATGCCCTGGGGAAATGACTATGGCTATTCACCTTTATGCCCCTCATAATTTCATAAAGCATTCAGTCACCTCTCAGTCTCTTACAATCCAGGGTAAAAGGTCCCAGCCTATCCAGCCTCATCTTATAACTCAAACCTTCCAGTCTTGGTAACATCTTTGTAAACCTTTTTTTCATCCTTTCGATTTAAATGACATTCTTCCTGTAGCAGAGTGACCCAAATTGTATGCAGTATACTCCAATTAAGATACAAATAATGATGATAAACGCATTCAGTTGTTTAAATTACTCCTAAATGCACAAATGACATTTTGTCTTCTTAGATTCTCTAATCACTGTTTTAAATGCTTTCAAGCTAGATATCTGAAACATACAAGCTTTCTTTTTAAGAGAAATTAAAACATTGAAAAATAAATTGCTGCATTCTAAAACAACATTGTATGATCATTGCACAACAATGAACAATCAAACTCCATTGAATGTGTAACATGTGATAGTTCGAAGGAGTGCCAGCCTTTTAGAAACTCCTAGTAAAGACCATGGGAATGAAAAGGAATCAGAAACAGAAAAGGCCCCATTTTCACTCGCTTCCCATGTGTAATAATACAACATTCAGAACATCCCATTGCAATTTGCTTTGCTAGCTCTCTATTAGTATTCAGCTTGCCTGGCAGCACGTAGTGTTCCTGGCCAGATCTATCTCTTCTAGACATCCATTCAAAAATAATTGGTGTAGTAAAGTTGTTATAGTCAGTACTGAAGATTGACTTTTTGATCTCACAATTTACGGTTGTCTGGACATTGTTATACAGATTGCCAACTATTCAGCTGGTAAATGTATGCTGTATGAAAATTTCTTTGAGATCATGTTGTTTGCTCCTTTAGCTCTCTCTTTTATCTCTCCTGCTGCTCCAAGCATTTAATGGAAAATACAGTCCTTGAAAAATTTAATAGTGCTTTAACTCCCATGGAAAATGAATCGTTTATATATCTTGTTTGTTCCTCTTTCATCTCTTAGCATTCTCTTATTGCTCATGGGACAAGCTAGTTGTATTCTCTGAATAACGTTGACAACTCTAAAGGGACAACACAGATTTTAATTGTTATGAGTCCAAAGCATAAAAATATTTAAAGCTTCTCATTAAATTAACAGTGTCACATTACAAGGCCAAAACAACAGCAGGCGTGGGAAATGAAGATGTATCATTTGTACAGCGAGAGGGTATCTTGTGGCCCAGAGGTAGGGCCTGTAGAATCATAGGATTCCTACAGTGTGGAAGCAGGTCATTCAGCCCACTTAGTCCATGCTGACCCTCCAAAGAGCTTCCCACCCAAACCTACCCCCTTTCCTGTTCTTGCATTTTCTATGGCTAATCCACATAGTCTGTATATTCCTGGGCACTATAGGCAGTTTAGCATGGCCAATCTACCCAACTTGCAACCAAAGGAAACTTATGCAGACATGGGGAGAATGTGCAAACTCCACACAGACAGTCACCCAATGGTGGAATTGAACCTGGGTCCCCAGTGCTCTGAGGTAGCAGGGCCAACCACCAAGCCACCCTAAGGCCTCGGTTCAAGTACCATCTGCTTTAGAGGTATGTCATAATGCATCTAAACAGGTTGATTAACAAAAGGTACCTGCACAGTAAGAGGCACTCACAGTGAGGGTCAGCACACCAGTTAATCATAAAATCAACACAGCTAAAACCAACTTTGCTGACATCAGTATGAAAATGGGATGGAATAATTGTCTTTAACTGGTGCAGAGATGATGGACTAAAGGGCTTCTTTAGTGCTATGGATTCCTATGACTTGAAGACCCTATAACCTCTGCATCCATACCCACTTAGAGTCATGGAGTTGTAGAGCTGTACAGCATAGAAACAGACCCTTTGGTCCAATTCGTCCATGCCAACCAGATATCCTAAGTTAATCTGGTCCCATTTGCCAGCATTATCCCTCTAAACCCTTCCTATTCACATACCCATCCAAATGGCTATTAAATGCTGCAATTTTACTAGCCTCCACCACATCCTCTGGCAGCTCATTCCATACATGTACCACACTCTGTATGAAAAGGTCGCCCCTTAGGTCTCTTTTGTATCTTTCCCCTCTCACCCTAAACTTATGCCCTCTAATTCTGGACTCCCAAAATCCAGGGAAAAGATCTTGTCTATTTATGCCCCTCATGATTTTACAAACCTCTATAACGTCACCCCTCTGTCTCTGAAGCTCCAGAGAAAACAGCCCCAGCCTATTCAGCCTCTCCCTATAGCTCAAATCCTCCACCCTGGCAACATCTTTGTGAATCTTTTTTGAACCCTTTCAGGTTTCATAACATCCTTCCTATAGCAGTGAGAATAGAATTGCATGCAATATTCCAAAAGTGGCCTAACTAATGTCCTGTTCAGCTGCAACATGACCTCCCATCACCTATACTCAATGGCCTGACCAATGAAGAAATGTATACCAAATCTCTTCATCACTATCCTGTCTACCTACAACTCCACTTTCAAGAAAAAATGAACCTGCATGCCAAGGTCTCTTCAGTAACATTCTCCACGATCTTACCATTAAGTCTATAAGCCCTGCTCTGATTTGCCTTTCCAAGTTGCAACACATCACATTTATCTAAATTAAACCCCATCTGTCACTCCTCAGCCCTTCGGCTCATCTGATCCTTGCAGTGATCATTGGAAAATAGTTCAGGGCTAGAATCTTGGCTAATTCTGACTCTAAGGAGAGTGTGGGACTACACTTCAGGCATGATTTTGATCAATTTAAAACTACTTTAGGAAAGATGTGGAAGCTTTGGAGAGGGTGCAAAGGGGATTTACCAGGATGTTGCCTGGAATGGAGAATAGGTCATACGAGGATAGGTTGAGAGTGCTAGGCCTTTTCTCATTGGAACGGCGAAGGATGAGGGGTGACTTGATAGAGGTTTATAAGATGATCAGGGGAATAGATAGAGTAGACAGTCAGAGACTTTTTCCCCGGGTACAACAGTGTGTTACAAGGGGACATAAATTTAAGGTGAAGGGTGGAAGGTATAGGGGGGATGTTAGAGGTAGGTTCTTTACCCAGAGAGTGGTGGGGGCATGGAATGCGCTTCCTGTGGGAGTGGCAGAGTCAGAATCATTGGTGACCTTTAAGCGGCAATTGGACAAGTACATGGATAGGTGCTTAAGCTAGGACAAATGTTCGGCACAATATCGTGGGCCGAAGGGCCTGTTCTGTGCTGTATTGTTCTATGTTCTATAATCCAGTTTCATTGATTTAAAGTTCGGCCTAAATTGGTCTTGTGCTGATTATGCTCGTCACTTAGTTGCCAAGAAAGAGAAATTTACTTACAATGTTGACAGACTTGGAATCTATTTTGATTTAAGTTAGCTGTGTTTTCTTCTAAGTCCCAGTGAAAAATAAATTCTGACTCATAGTCACTACGTTTGATCACCCTCTTTTACCAAACAGTGAAACAGGACTGGAAGTGGTTTTGCCTGTCAAAGTGCTGGAAATGCAGGATGATCTGCTACCACCAAGTGGACAAAAGAGTGATTATTTTGTAAATGAGTCTGGTGGATTTTCTCCGAAATGAAGCACTACTGTCTCCTAAAATGCAATGAATCATGACTTTATTTTAAATTATTTATGTTATTGATTGAGAAGGCTATCTAGATCTTTGGAGGTTTGCGAGTGCTGTTGGGTGGAATTTAAACTAGATGAGCAGATGGAGGGGAAAGAGTGTTAGTACAATAGGGACAAAATATACTTCAATAAAGGACCAAATCAGAGTGAGTTCAAACATGCTTGGTGTCAAGGGAGTAAGGTGAGGTTGGATGGCCTCTAATTTAAGTATTATTGGTAAAACAGATTAGTTAACAACATGGATTGACATGAAGATTTGCAATGTTGTTGTTATCACAGAGACATAGTTGATGTCGAGGTAGGACTAGCAACTCAACATTCTGGGATTATGGCATCTTCAAGCAAGAAAAGGGAGTGTGTTAAAGAGGAAGTGCTGTGGCCTTATCAATTAAGGAATCAGTGACTGCAGTAAGGAGGAATGATATCCTGCAAGGGTCTTCAAATGAGCCTTTAATAGGAGAGCTTAGGTATAAAAAGAGGACAGACACATTGCTGGGAGTGCATTATCGATCCTAAATAGTCAGTGGGCAAGAAAGGAGCAGATTTTCTATAAGAACAATAATAGGATCATTTTATTCAGGGATTTCAACTTCCCCAACATAAATTGGGATAGTTATAGTGTAAAAGGTTTAGAGGGGACAGATTTCTTTAAATGTAGAAGAACATGTAGAAGGTCCAACAAGAGATAATGCATTGCTGGACCAAATTCTGGGAAACATAGCTGGATAGATGCTCAAGGTAACAGTGGGAGAGCATTTTAGTGCAACACTATGTTTTAAGGTTATTATGGAAAAGGATAAGAGATGGTCTGCCAAAAAGGGTTTTGTGTTTGGGGAAGGCAAATTTAATTAAATAGGACAGGATCTGGCCAATATACACTGGCAACAGCTACATCTGGGTAAGTATATAGCAGAATCAAGGTGGGAAGTGGGTGTTCAAAATGAAATTGGAGAGGTTACAGGCCTAACTTGTTTCCTTTAGGGTCAAACATAGGAACAACAGGCCTGGAGAACCCTGGATGTCAGGAATATTCAGGATTAGATAGGAATAATCAGAGAGGAACAAAGGAAAGACATCTATGGAGGCTCTAGTGCCGGGGTCAACTTAAGAAAGCAATTAGGAGAGCAAAGAAGAAGCATATAAAAATATTTGCGGGTAAGATTAGGAAGAATCAGCTTTCTTCATATTTGAAGACTCAAGAGCAAGGGGGCACAGTTTTAAAGTGAAAGGAAGGAGGTTTAGAGGGAATGTGAGCAAAATTGTTTTCATCCAGAGGGTGATGGGGTCTGGAATTCACTGGCTGAGGGGATGGTTGGCACGGGAAAACTCACAATCTTTAAAAAGTACTTGGATGAGCTTTGGAATATGATGATGCCCTAAAGGTATTATGGAGCAACCTGCAGCCATGGATTGGAGTGGTTCAAGGAGGCACCTTCTCAAGGGCAACTAGAGACAGACAATAATTGCTGGCCATGAAAGGATAAAAATAATGCTTAAGGCTATGGGCCACGTGCTAAGAAATTGGACTAGTGCAGATTTCGAATAATTTTATTTTTGTCAGTGTACAATGGTCTTTTTTGTATTGTATGATTCTATGAGGAAACCTAACAAATTACTGGGCTCTAGTTCAATGAAGGTTTCAGAAAATTAGATATGCTACTTCAGCACAGCAATAGTGAATTAAAATCAATCGCACTTGTAATGGGCAAACTAACATTTTCAGTCTCCATAGTTTGTTCACAGATCTGTATTGTATGAAATTAAAAGTTTTGATTTGTGAAACTATAACTTAAACAAGGATTGTTCTGTTTGCAACTCCAACATTTTACATCAAGTTATTTCAGCTCTGATTTCTTCAATTGTTCTCAGAGCTGGGTATGAACATAAGCATTTTAGAGTACTTGGTCATGCCTTGAAATCAATGTAAGGTCTCAGTACAACTCACAAGGCATATTAGCCACAATCCCTGTTTAATTATTGATTTTAATGTCATGCCTCACGAGGATAGTGCACTGGAAATCAAGCCCCATTATTCCTGGCGTCATCACAAAAGTTACAGATTTTGGAAAAGTACACAATATGCCCCAATTTACCTGTCTTTTAGACCCAGGTTGACTGAAAAGAGATCATGCTTCTGTACTGATCAGAATTACAAATAAATAGACTTTAGCTACAGTTCAGACATATTGGTCTTGAAGAGAGTACAATGTAGGTTTACACGAATGAGACCTGGACTTCAGGGGTTAGGTTATGAGGAGATATTATACAAATGAGGTTTGTTTCCTCCAGAATTTAGAAGATCAAAGGGTAATCTGAACAAAATCTTCAAGATAATAATTGGAAAAGACAAGGTAGATAAAGATAAACTATTTCCACTGTTTGGGAATTCTAGAACAAGGAACATAGTCTAAATGTTAGGATCAAACGGTTCAGGAGAGATGTTGGGAAGCACTTCTACACACAAAGAGCTGGTGTCATAGAGTCATACAGCATGAAAACACACTGTAGTGACTGTAATGAGGTCTGCAATGTCTCCTTATAGAATATGACTTCCCTGATTGGCCAGATTAACAGCCCCAATCAGGAGGCCTGGCTGACACACAAGAGTATCAGACATCCTTTTCATTCTGAGAGCTGGCTCTGAAGAAGTCGGGTCAGCAACAAGGACTCTCCATGTGTAAAGAAAAGGTGATTTGCTGGTGGGATACCGGCTTGTGTGGGTTTAGTTCACAGACTCTTCAGTTCAACCTGAACTTATCAACTACGTTTCCCAAACTAGTCCCATTTGCATGTATTTGGCCCATAACCCTCTAAACTTTTCTTATTCATGTACCTGTTCAAAATCTTTTAAATGTTTGTAACTGTAACTGCATCTATCACTTCCTCAGAATGTTCATTCCATAAATGTACTACTCTGTATGAAAAAGTTGCCCCACAGGTCCATTTAAATCTTTCTCCTCTCAGCTTAAACCTATGCCGCCTTCTTTTGAACACCCCCAACCTTGGGAAAAACCATTTGTTATTCATCTTATCTATGCCGCTCATGTTTTTATAAACCTCCATAAATTACCCTTCAATCTCCTATGCTCCTATGAAAAAAGTCCCGGCCTATCCAGCCTCTCCTCATAACTCAACCTCTCTAGTCCCCGCAACATCCTGGCAAATCTTTTCTGAACCCTGGCCAACTTAATAGTATACTTTTGATAGCAAGTTGACCAGAACTACACTCCAAATGTGGCCTCATCAACACCCTGTAAACTTTAGCATGGCTATACTCAAAGGTCTGAGGAATGATGGCAAGCGTGCTAAACATCTTCTTAATCACCCTAGCTATCTGTGAAGCAACATTCAAAGAACTATGTACCCAAACCCTTAGGTCTCTCTGTTCAACAACACTAGAAGAAAGTGAGGACTGCACATCCCAGGGCCTTACCATCAATTGCATAAGTCCTGCCTTTGTTTGCTTTACCAAAATGCAATACCTCACAGTGAAGCTGTCTTCCACAAATGGCAGTGAATTTAGGATAAATTGTTAATTTAATATCTGAGATAGATTTATTTTGTTAAGCTAAAGTACTAAGGGATATGGGCCAAAGACTGGTATGTGGATTTGGGCTACAGATCAGTCATAATCTAATTGAATAGTGGAACAGACTTGATAGATTGAATTGCCTATTCCTGTTCCTTTGTCCCTTGGTAAACAATTATGATGCATTAGCACATAGCTACACTAGTTAAACATTAATCCTTTTATAAACATCTTCTTACACAAAGACAGACACAGACAGATAAGAACATGAATGTTAAGGACAAAAGAAGAACTGGGAAAGCAGCTCAGTGACTTCAGTTTGTAAGATCGTGTAGAGTTGGTTCTTGTGCTGATCAAAATGCTCCATCTTCTTCCTTCTCCAGAGATTTCCAATCACTTGCTGGAGGATCAGGGGCCTTGTAAAAGGTCTCTGACTTACTAATTAAATTTCATTAGGCTAAAAGCTTTTACTGCAAAGAACATTGAGAGCTCCTGAGCTGATGGAGGTCTGAAGGTTTCTCACTTTTATTTTCACAATTCCAAGCTGTTCAGCTACATGAGAACAAATCACATATTTGTTGGCAGGCAGAAGGTCATTGTGAACAATAATTAGTCACCAGTCTACAGATAAATCAGCCACCTGTTGCTGACTGAATCTCCATACGTACACAAATCTTCAACTCCAACTCACCTGCAAATTAAACTTCAGTTACTTACGATGCTTACAATGAGTGTCAGTTTACTTGCTGTCGAAACATACAGCAGTCCTTCGTTTTGAAACAATTTTTTTTTCTTTTCAGTCTACTATCAAAAATATAGAAAAATAAAAAGATACAGTCTTTACATTAGTTACTGGAATATCTCCATATAAATGGACTTCAGTCTATGAAATTATGGGAAAGAGTTAATTGAAAGTATAAAATGTGAAACATATAATAAAACAGGCAAGCAAACAATCTAACAGTAACACAAAATTATGTGTTTTTTCTTATTCATTCACACAATGCCGATGTCACTGGCAAGACCAGCTTTTTCACATATCTCTATTTGCCTTCGAGAAGGTGGTACTGAACCATCTTCTTAGACCATTCCTGTCAACACAGAATCATAGAATCTCTACAATGCAGAAAATGGCCATTTGATCCTGAGGGTTTCCAGTATCTGGAAACTGGACTGTATGAGCCATATGTAAACACTGTGGTCATAAGAACAGGTCAGAAGTTGGGAATTTTGTGGCAACTAACCAACCTCCTATCTCCCCAACGCCTATGCCTATCCACTATCTACGAGGACAAGTCAGGAGTGTGATTGAATACTCCCTACTTGCCTGGTTTTGTGCTGCTCTAATATTCAACATCCAGGTTAAAGCAGCAAACTTGGCAGACCTTCCTTCCATCACCTTAAACACTATGCCTGCTCCATCACTGACACACAGTGACAGTAGTGTATATTACACTGTAATAATTCACCCAAAACAGTTCCTTCCAAACACACAACTGATTCATAAAGTAATGATGCTGAAGTAGTTATTGTTGAAGACTGTATTAAGCTCTATCCAATCTGATAATGTCATAAGAAATAGGGTGGGAAAACAAAAATTGGCTTTGGATCTCAAAGGAGATGGATCTAGCATCTAGGTTACCTCAGTCTTTATAACAATGTCTATCAAACCAATGTAACCTGAAGCTTAATGCTACCACACAATAATCTACATCTATTTAAGGCAACAGCCCCTTCTTGTTAGACTAACAAGTGGTTTACCTTGACTACCCTTGATGAAACAGGACCTGCAGACCCCAACCTAAAAGTTCAGTGTTGGCAGCAAATCTACTTAAAGGTGACAAAGGCTTCAGCCAGTACATACAATATTGTACCAGCAGTTGTTGTTAGAGGGTTTAATTTAGCTGCATCATTAGAACACAGGCGGTAATGTGAAAATTGGAATTTAATTTAACTGTACACAACAGATTCCATTGAACCCCGAAGAAATCTATTTTATAGTTTTACGAGTGACCAGGCAGACAGTTAGCAGCAGAGGGAACTGAACAATCAAGCTACTTGCAGCAGATAAGCTTATATCAAGATTCAGCAAGGGAGGACCAACAGACAATGATAAAGAGGTTTCAGACCTAGTAGCACAGAAGCAAGTGTGAACTAGAAGCCACATGCAGCTGGCACACAAGTCACACTTGTCAACTACAGACTGATTCAGGTATCAATTCCTGAAGAAGGGCTTATGCCCGAAACGTCGATTCTCCTGTTCCTTGGATGCTGCCTGACCTGCTGCGCTTTTCCAGCAACACATTTTCAGCTCTGAGCATCTGCAGACCTCACTTTCTCCTCAGGTATCAATGAACCATGGAAAACTGAAAGATCTGAATAAATCACCTGAACCAGATGGTCTACATCCAGAGTGTGCTGAAGAGATACTGGAGGCTTTAGAAGTGATCTTTCAGGAACCATTGGAGTCAGGAGGATCCCAGAGGACTGGAAAACCGCTAATGTAGCCCCCCTGTTTGGGAAGGGATTAAGGCAAAAGATCAGAAATTATAGGCCAATTAGCCTGACCTCAGTCATTGGTAAGATTTTGGAGTCCATTGTGAAGGATGAGATTTCTGAATACTTAGAAGTACATGGTGAAATAGGACAAAGTCAGCATGGTTTCATACATAGGAGGTCATGTCTGACAAATCTGTTATAATTCTTTGAGGAGATTACAAGCAGATTAGGTCAGGGAGAGCCAATGAATGTTATCTGTCTGGATTTCCAGAAGACCTTTGCTAAGGTGCATTACAGGTGGCTGCTGAGTAAGATAAGGGCCCATGGTGTTAGCGGCAAGATACTAGTATGAACAGAAGATTGGCTGTCTGGCAGAAGGCAAAGAGTAGTGATAGAAGGGTCCTTCTCAGGATGAAAGCTGGTGACTAGTGATGTTCCACAAGGGCCAGTGTTAGATAAAGGAACTGAGGGCATTGTGGCTAAGTTTGCAGATGATACAAAGATAGGTGGAGGGGCAGGTAGTACTGAGGAAGCAGAAGGTTACAGAAATTTTGACAGGTTAGGAGAATGGGCAACGAAGTGATAGGAAAGTATGAGGTCATGCACTTTGGTGGGAAGAATAGAGGCATGGACTATTTTCTAAATGGGAGAAAATTCTGAAATCTGAAGTGCAAAGGGACTTGGGTGTTCTAGTCCAGGTTTTTCTTAAGTTAATCTTGCAGGTTGAGTCGGTAGTTAGGAAGGCAAATGCAGTGTTGCCATTTATCTCGAGAGGACTCGAATATAAAAGCAGTGATGTACTTCTGAGACTTATAAAGCTCTGGTCAGATTACATTTAGAGTATTATGAGCAATTTTGAGCCCCGTACCTCGGGAAGGATGTACTGGCCCTGAAGCGGGTCCAGAGGAGGTTTATGAGAATGATCCCAGAAATGAAAGGCTTAACATATGAGGAAATTTTGAGGACTCTGGGACTATACTCAATAGTGTTTAGAAGGATGAGGGAGGATCTGATTGAAACTTACAGAATACTGAACAGCCTGGACAGAGTAGACATTGGAAAACTGTTTCCATTGGCAGGTGAGATGAGAACCCGAGGTAAGGGAAGACCATTTAGATGGAGATAAGGAGAAACTTCCAGAGCCACAGAATGCTGAATCATTGGTGAATCTGTGGAATTCATTGCCACAAAAGGGTTTAGGTCATTGAGTATATTTAAAACAGAGGTAGATTGCCAAGCTCAAGGGTTACGGGGAAAAAAGAGGGAAAATGACAGAACAGACTCGGTGGACCTAATTTCTACTCCTATGTCTTATGGAGGTGAGTTGGGCTGTATTACTGCCTTAACAATGTCAGTTAAAATGAGCTCCAATGGTAATACAGTTAATTATTTTTTCTCATTACTTGTGCTTCTCACAAATTTTGCTAATATTTCTCATTTGAACTTCCTTCAATTGTGATAGGAATGAGAAACATTTCTGATAATCCAATGTAGTCACAGATTTCTCACTTGTTGACAATATGAAACAATTGTTTTGTGCCAGTATATGTAACCTTAACAGATTCTTTCTTTATTTTGGGTTTCACCATGAATCTAAGATGCTAATGAAAGCTCTACAGTTGTCCTTTGATCAGTTGTTCAATGATGAACAATTCTGTGACCTGTGGCCCTCTAACTGGCAGCTATTTAATCAATTGTTGCCTCGTTGGTGTCTCTTTGAACAAACTTGACAGAACTAATTGTCTTTTGACCTGCTAGTCTTCTTCTCCCAAGATTGCTATGTATTTCTTCTGCTTCATGAACCATCTGAATGGCTTTCTTCAAAGCCTACAGGCTACTAGATTAGGTGGGATTGAGGTTGACAAGGAAGAGGTATTAGAAATCCTGCTGAGTGTGAAAATAGATAAGTCCCCTTGGCCGGATGGAATTTATCCTAGGATCCTCTGGGAAGCCAGGGAGGAGATTGCCGAGCCTTTGGCATTGATCTTTAAATTGTAATTGTCTATAGGAATAGTGCCAGAAGACTGGAGGATAGCAAATGTGGTTCCCGTGTTCAAGAAGGGGAGTAGAGTCAATCCTGGTAATTATAGACCAGTGAGCTTTACTTCAGTTGTTGGTAAAGTGTTGGAAAAGGTTATGATAGGATTTGTAATCATCTAGAAAAGAATAATTTGATTAGGGATAGTCAGCACAGTTTTGTGAAGGGTAGGTCGTGCCTCACAAACCTTATTGAGTTCTTTGAGAAGGTGACCAAACAGATAGATGAGAGTAAACTGGTTGATGTGGTGTATATGGATTTCAGCAAGGCATTCGATAAGGTTCCCCACAGTAGGCTATTGTACAAAATGCAGAAGAATGGGATTGTGGGAGATGTAGCAGTTTGGATCAGTAATTGGCTTGCTGAAAGAAATCAGAGGGTGGTGGTTGATGGGAAATGTTCATCCTGGAATCCAGTTACTAGTGGTGCACCGCAAGGGTCGGTGTTGGGTCCACTGCTGTTCATCATTTTTATAAATGACCTGGATGAGGGTGTAGAAGGGTGGGTTAGTAAATTTGCAGATGACACTAAGGTCAGTGGAGTTGTGGATAGTGACGAAGGATGTTGTAGGTTACAGAGAGACATAGATAAGCTGCAGAGCTGGGCTGAGAGGTGGCAAATGGAGTTTAATGCAGACAAATGTGAGGTGATTCACTTTGGTCAGAGTAACTGGAATGCAAAGTACTGGGCTAATGGTAAGATTCTTGGTAGTACAGATGAGCAGAGAGATCTCAGTGTCCATGCACACAGATCCTTGAAAGTTGCCACCCAGGTTGACAGGGTTGTTAAGAAGGCATACAGTGTTTTAGCTTTTATTAATAGAGGATCGAGTTCTGGAACCATGAGGGTATGCTACAGCTGTACAAAACTGATGCGGCCACACTTGGAGTATTGTGTACAGTTCTGGTCACTTCATTATAAGAAGGATGTGGAAGCTTTGGAAAGGGTGCAGAGGAGATTTACTAGAATGTTACCTGGTATGGAGGGAAGGTCTTACGAGGAAAGGCTGAGGGACTTGAGGCTGTTTTTGTTGGAGAGAAGAAGGTTGAGAGGTGACTTAATAGAGAAATATAAGATAATCAGAGGGTTAGATAGGGTGGACAGGGAGAGCCTTTTTCCAAGTATGGTGACGGCGAGTACGAGAGGCCATTGCTTTAAATTGAGGGGTGATAGATATAGGACAGATGTCAGAGGTAGTTTCTTTACTCAGATAGTAGTAGGGGTGTGGAATGCACTGCTTGCAATAGTAGTAGATTCGACAACTTTAAGTGCATTTAAGTCGTCATTGGACAAGTATATAGACGTACATGGAATAGTGTAAGTTAGATGGGCTTCAGATTAGTATGACAGGTCGACGCAACATCGAGGGCTGAAGGGCCTGTACTGCGCTGAAATGTTCTATGTTCAAATCTTCTTTGCTTTATAATAAATAAAATCTCAACTGTAATTCTATCAGCAATTCTATCTCCTGTGAATTCTAATTTCAAAGCTCCATTGTCACACTTCTGCCCCAATCTGGAATGATTATTATCATAGAATCACTATTGTGTGGAAGCAGTCCATTCAGCCCTTCCAGAGAACAGCCCACTCAGAACCACCTTGCTACCCTATCCCCTATATTTCTCCATGGTTAATCCATCTAGTCTGCACATCTTTGGATCGTGGGAGGAAACTGGAACACCCAGAGGGGCCCCACACTGACAGGGTAGAGTGTGAAAACTCCACGCAGACAGTCACCTGAGGGTGAAATTGAACCCAGGTCCTTGGCATTGTGAGGCATAATGCTAAGCACTGAACCACCATGCTGCCCATATTGCTTACCAGTGGATTCCCCTGGATGATGAACTCTTCAGTTAAAATTTGCTTTCAAAAATTGTAGTTGTTCTAATACTAAATTAATTGTCCAGAGATTGTAGAATTTTATCAAAAGTATTTGTGTCATATTTTATGACTTAGCAAGCTAAAATGCCATTAACAATAGTCCTAGTTGAATATTTAATGTTCAGCAGCAGATTTAGTGTCTTGTTTGGAAACAATTATGATACTAATATCTATTCTTTCCAAAATTTGCAATCTGCATTTTATTTGACTCACCCATTCCAAGATAACCAATTCTGTAGGAGCAAATTACTCCAGATGCTGGAATCTATACTGAAACAAAAAATGCTGGAAATCACAGCAGATCAGACAGCTTCAATGTACAGACAGCAAGTTAATGTTTTGCGTTGGATGAGTCTTCATCAGATCATATCCAATTGTGTGTTCTATTTCACCCATCTCTGAAATTAAACCTTTGAGCAATATTATCTCTGCTACCACACCTTCATAATTTGATTATTATTCTTATCTTAAAGCTTTTCAGTTCTGCACTATTTTAATATGCTTTATTTCTTTGCCCAAGAGACATTTAAATCTGTTGTATAGCAATTCTGCTTTATTCTCCTTTCTTTAACTGCTATTAATTTTGCAGTATAGTACATTGCTTCTCTGTGCTGTTGTATTAGGTCTGCATTTTTATGGTCATAAATGACGTTTCTTTCCACAGTCCAAAGCTGTGCAAGTTAAGTGGACTGACCATGCTAAATTACCCAGTGTTCAGGGATGCATAGATTAGGTGCGTTAGCCAAGGGAAATGTAGGGATAGGGAGATTGGTCTGGGTAGGATACTCTTTGGAGGATTGCTGTGGACCTTTTTGGCTGAATGGCCTGCTTTCACACTGTAGGGATTCTATTCTATATATAAAAAAGGAAGATTCTGACCTTTTGCAGCTAAGACAGAGGGCTCTTCCCTTTGCATGAAAATGAATGGTCAATTTCGTAGTTTTTCTAGCCTAATAAATTATTCCCATCCTCTTTAATAGATTTATCAAATAAACACTGATGCTTGATTTTTTAAAAATGAATTCCATTTGTTAAAAGATTTCCCTAGATGAGTCATGCTGCTGGCGCTACTGCTAATAATGCCATTTCCCTTCCCCAGGCACACACACACTCCTACACTCACACATGCACCCTCTCACAGACTTAGACCCCTTTACACTCACACATACACACACTCTCTCACAGACACTCACAACCCCCCACCCCAGACACACAGACACATATACATTTGTGGGGTGAATTTGCACTTGCAGAGTTACATTGTACTTTGCTCAAAAACTGCATGAATACATTTAAGACACTGTTAACTCATTTTTTAGATTAGAATCAATCTAAACATTATGGCACAGACAACAGAACACAGGGGGCTAACACCCTCAACATCTTATCTGGGCTGACACCAATTGAGACAGTTAACCTGAGAATGTAACTTTTAAAAAAGGTTTTGTGATTTACATATGAAAGAAGTGAAGCTATCATAGTCATTCTAACAGATGAGAGACTCAACAATCAAGGTATTTTAAAATGTATAATTTCAGTTACATCACACTGTAAACTTTTGCTATAAATTCTGTCTCTTACAATTGTGTACTCCACAACCACCTGATGTAGGAGCAGCGCTCCGAAAGCTAGTGCTTCCAATTAAACCTGTTGGACTAAACCTGGTGTTGTGTGATTTTGAACTTTCCCTTCTAATTTTAGTAAAGATTCCTATTCCCATTAATGGCTCCTCCTAATGAATCTTGGTTTCTGTGCCTTTAGTAAACTCTTCCTGCCTTAACCACGGCTTCAATTATTGGTCTACCGCCTGTAGTCCAAAGATTGCAAGTTAGGTGTACTGGCCATGCTAAATTACCCATTAGTCTCAATAGTCTCCTTATTTCCTTCCTCTGTTGGAATCTGTCTGCTTAGACTCCTAAATCATCCTTTTATCATTTTAATTCTGGCTCTGTGATGTTCCCCGTGCTACAACCTCTGTTTAAATTACTTCTATGTACCTGTTGCAACTCTGTAACATGATATCTGTTCATTATGGCAATGTTTGCTTTGATTTGTGAGCATGTTTTTCTTCTGGCCATTTTAGCCTGTAACTGCAACGTTTATTTGAAGATTTTGTATCCTCCACCAGAGATTTTAGGTTGGAGGTAAAGTTAAGCTCATGGTGTTTCTGATCACATTTGTTAACTGACGTGGTTCAGACAGAACACAGCCTAACGAACAAATCATTTTGGCTGATTCAAATTTGATATCACAATGAGGCAATACAAGTCCAAAAGGAACATTTCATTCCTTTATTTTCAAAGGAACTGATTGAGTTCATAGCAAGCAATCAAAATTCCTTACCTATAATGTCAGAGCGGGTTCAAATGGCCAAATTGCCTACTCCTAATACCAATAATGACTGTGTAAACAAGTTGGCTTTGCCAGTAAAGCAATCACAGGCGGTGACAAATGAAAATATCCAACTTAATCAACAAGTGAAAGTGTGCAATTGACATACTTTAGCACAGATTGGTTAGCAGAATGAGAATAAAGAGTTGTTCATACAAATAAAAGATGGACTGCTTACAACTGCATGAAAGCCACCAATGAGGCTACATGATCACCTTCAACAGATTTATGACACAGTCAAGAACAAATTGCCTGCTGCAACAATCTATGATACAGCAAGGACAAGAATATCCTGCTTTAATAGAATAGCCATCTTCCATAATGAAATTAAAAGTCCCTTGATGATGTAATGGGGCAACCAACTTTTTCAACAGGAAATAGTTCCTCTGCTAAAACAAAATTCAGGCAATGAAGGAATCTTTAGTTGAGGTAATGGATCAATTGCATAGCTCAGCAGGAATGATGTCCTGTGTTTAGGACATCCAAGAAATTTTTTAAAAGTTCACACAGGGAGCATGGAACATCACTGGCTGAACAGTATTTATTGCCCATGAGAAGGTGGCAGTGAGTCTTCTTGAAGTGCTGCAGTCCACATGCTCTAAATCAATGCATGATGCCCTAGGGAGGGAATTCTGGGATTCTGACCAGTGACAGAGAAATAACAGAGATATTTTTCCAAGTCAGAATGGTGAGTGGATTGGACAGGAACTTGCAGGTGGCGATGTTCCCATTTACTTCCTGTCTTTATCCTTCTAAGTGGAAGTGGTCATGGGGTTGTAAAGTGCTGTCTCTAAATCTTTGTTGAATTTCTGCATGTGTATTTTGTACATAATATACACTACTGAGCATTGGTATTGAAGGAAGTGGATGCTTGTGGATATGGTGCCAGTCAAGCTTCTTCAGTGTTGTTGGAATTGCGCTCATCCAAGCAAGTGGGGCATATTCCATCACACCCTTGACTTGTACCTTGTAGATAATGGACAGGCTTTGGAGAGTCAAAGTGAAATAGTCACTGCAGTATTCCTAGCTTCTGACTTGCTGGCCTCCACTGTCTTCATGTGGCCAGTCCAGTTGAGTGTGGGTCAATGTAACTCTAAGGATGTTTACAGTTAGGGATTCAGTAATGGTAACATCATTGAGTTCAAGGGCTGGTGGTTACATTGTCTCTTCTTAGGATTGGTCATTGCCTGACATTTGTGTGGTATGAATGTTACTTGCCACTTGTCAGCCCAAGTCTGGATATTGTCCAGCTGTTGTACATTGGAACATGGACTGCTTCAATACCTGAAGAGTCAAAAGTGGTGCTGAACATTGTTCGCTAATGATTGCACATCCTCACTTCTGAGCTTATGGTAGAGGGAAGGTCATTAGTGAAGATGGTTGGGCCTCAAACACTACCCTGAGGTCTTTTAGTTCAGAGATTTACAGATCTCAAATGATTAAGACCAGAATTAAGGTCAACAGTCCTCAAGCCAAAGATCTGCGATTTTTCCCCAGTATTAAGAATACACCTCAGTACTGCTTCAATTTGCGAAGTCAGAGAGTTGGTGAGGAATCTCAATCCATTGTCAGAACCGAAGTTTCTCATTCCTGGATAATGCCTGTAATTTTTTCTTCACTCTCCAATGCATTCACATCCTTGTGTGGTGGCCAGAACTGTATATAATACTCCAGCTCAGGTCTTACAAATGTTGTGTGTAACTTCAGAATAATCTTGCTGTGGTGCTCTGTGCCCCTATTATTAACCGCTCTCTCCATTGCCCAGTCATTTTAATTGATCTATGCATATATGAAACCAAGTTCCTCATTTCCTTCACCCCCATAAGTTTCGTAACTTTATTTTATGCTGCCTGTCCATGTCTCCATTTCTCACACTTCTTTACACTGAACTTCATTTGTTATCTATTTGTCCATTCCAGCAATTTGTCAGTTATTGTCTAGATTAGAGTGGTGCTGGAAAAGCACAGCAAAAGCCCTTCATTTATTCCTGATGAAGGGCTTTTGCCTGAAACGTCGATTTTACTCTCAGATGCTGCCTGAACTGCTGTGCTTTACCAGCACCACTCTAATCTAGACTCTGGTTTCCAGCAACTGCAGTCATTGACAAATAGGTAAAAACAGTCATTCTAAAACAATGAAGACAATTTGCTGGAATGGACAAATAGATAACAGATGAAGTTCACAGTTCACAATATTCCAAGTTTCATATCATCTGCAAACTTTGAAACTGTCCCTGCACACTAAAATCCAGATTAATAATCTGTCAGGAAAAGCAAGGTCCTAATTCTGACCCCTTGGAAACAAGCCACACCTTCCCCAACCAAATATCCAGTAACCACTATTCTCTGTTCCCTACCACTCAGGTAGTTTTGTATCTATCGGTTTCAGTTAAGTGACGCTTAAACTCATCAGGTTGACTACATTCATCAACAAGCTCTGCGTAGGACTGCAGTTCACATTCTCCCTCTCCTAACCCTGAAAAAGGAAATCCCACCCGCTACGACAGTTTTTCGACCAGCTTTCAGCCAGCTGGAGGTCACGCCTGCGCAATGCGGGCCTCAGCTGAAGATTCCAGTTCCTCTTCCGGTTCATGAGTCCTCGAAGGGTCATAGCTGGAACACCGACTTCACCGCCTCCTGGTGCTGCTTGGCTTGCTGTGTTCCAGTTCCCAGCAGGCCCAGCGCCGGCTCCGTACGCACGCGCACTGCTACTTTCCTGACGCTGCTGCGCTTGAGCGCCATGGCGAAGAAGCTGGCGGCGGATGATCCGAATCTGATCGCTATGATCGTCGACCACCTCAAGAGCCGCGGCCTTTTCGATGAGTTCCGCAGAGACTGTCTGGCTGATGTTGACACCAAGGTGAGAGAGGGCGACGGCTTCAAGCCCAGCCGTGTACATCGGACCCGGATAGTCTCCTGTCGCCCTGTGAGGACCCGAACAGACTGTGTCCGTAGGAGCAACCGAGGCTTTTCAAAGGGAATCCAATTCCCAACTACCCCAAAAATGGTCCCTTGTCCCGTCCTATAGCGATTGAGAAGTGCCGCGTCCCCGACTGTCGTTTTGAAAAGGGAGACCGAGTGAAAGAGGTAACCCCTCTGGCTTAGAGAGGGACAGGGGATTCCTCTGGCTCAGAGAGGGCAAAGTGAGAGGGGATTCTTCTGGCCCAAGGAGGGACAATGCAGTAGGAGACTTCTCGGGGAAAGAGGCAGGAGGCGCCTGGTCTAGTGAGAGTAAGAGGGATGCACGTTCTATCTGTGTCCTCCAGGCGCTCTAGTTTGTTTCCACAGTCCACAGATGTGCACATTAGGTGGATTAGCCATGGGAAGTGCAGGGTTTGGGTAGGGGAGATGGGATGCTCTTTGGAGGGTCAATGTCATTCGATGGGTCAAATGGCCTGCTTCCACACTGTAGGGACTATTTGGTCCACAGAGAGAGAGAGAGAGCAAGAGAGGCTGGAGGCTTCTTGTCCATCAAGGCACTGAGAGGCCTCTGGTCTAGGGAGTGAAAGGGGATGCACTGGTCCAGAAAAAGAGCATGCGATGGGAAGCCTGTTGGCAACAGAGAATTGCTGTTGGGAGGATTGCTGTGCACCAGAAAAAGAGAGAAAACAAGAGGGGATGTCTCCAGTCCAGAAAAAGGGAGTGGGAGAAGCAGGAACTCTCTGGGCCAAGAAGCAAGAGAGACAAAATAAGACAGACAAGAAACTTCAGGTCATCCAGAGAGGGAGGATGTCCCTGATCCAGAGAGACAGCAGGAAGGGATGTCTCTGATTTATAGAGAGCACAGGAGGGGCTGCCTCTACTCTAAAGAGAGTGAGAAAGAATGTCTCTACTCCAGACAAAGAGAGAAAACAAGAAGAGATGCCTCTGATCCAGGGAGAGTGAGAGGGAGTGTCTCTGGTCCAGAGACTGCAAGAGTGAGAGTGCGAGGCGGGATACCTCTGGTCTTGACAGAGAGAACGCAAGTGGGAGAGGGGTTGCCTTTGGTCCATAGACAGTGAGCTATGTGGCATGTTACTGGTGCAGGAATAAGAGGGGATGCAACTGGCCTAGCAAGAGGGCACAGGAGAGGCAGGAGGCCTTTGATCCAGAGAGAAAGGGCAAGCAAAAGAGGAGAGCCTTCGAATTCAGACAGTGTGAGTGGGTAGGAGGGTGCGTCATCTGTCGGGAGAGAAAGAGAGCATGAGAGGGGATGCCTGTTAGCCAGACAGAGAAATCAGTGCAGGGGGACCCTTTACTTGAGGTGGGGAGCGATGGAGGAGCCCTCTGCCCCAGAGAGTGTACGAGTACAGTTGGAGCATGTGTCCAGAGAAAGCTTGTCTGCTTGCCCAACCCAACATAAGCTTCTCCATGCTCCACCCTCATGCATCCCATTCATATGTTTGTATGAATGGTGCTGACCATAGGCTAAGCTTTTTCTGGTGGGCAAAGTTTATTTAGAACAAGGGGATGACTTTGGAGTTGAGAGCAATCACATTGTACTGATGCTCAGCAACTTGAGAAAAAATGATCAAGAACTGAAAATCGCTCATGGGCCAATTGTACTCAGCAGGATGGTGTGAAAGTGGAAATTTTAGAATCTAAATTCAATCACATAGTTTGACAGAAAACTGACAACTGTAATGCTATTTGTTTAAACTTCACAATTTAAGTATAAATAGTCTTGGGCTGCTGTCAATGACTTGGAATGTAGTAATCCAGTAGGGAGTTCAGCTGAGACTTTGCATTGAGTAGAGTGTGGGAGATGGAGGGGTGACCCTTTAGAGTTTTATAAATCATGAGGGGCATAGATAAAGTTAATAGCAAAGATCTTTTCCCCTAGGGTAGAGAAGTTTAAAACCAGGGACATATTTTTAAGATTTAAAAGTGGGCGAAGGGACACTGTTTTCTCACACAGCGTGGTTTGTATGTGGAGTGAATTGCCAGAGGAAGTGGTAGATGTAGGTACAGTTGTAATATTTAAGGCCATCTAACACTTATATGAATAGGAAAGGTTTAGAGGGATATGGGCCAAATGTAGTCAAATGGGACTAGTTTAATTTGGGAAACTTGGTCGGCATGGACGAGTTGAACTGAAAGGTCTGTTTCCATGCAGTGTGACTCAATATAAACTGTTTTGAGCTTTATTGTTACGATTTATCATCCTCCAAGCTATTGAATTGAAATGCTATGTTGCAATTTGCTGACAACAGTCCAGGATCCTCTATACATTAGCGATTGTTTTTTTTTTAGAAGATTTGGAGCTCAGGTTGACAAGTCTGTAAGATAGTTCGCTGAGCTTGAAGGTTTGTTTTCAGACATTTCATCACCAGTAACATCATCAGTGAGAGTCTTTGGTGAAGTGCTGATGGTATGTCCCACCTATCTATTTATAAGGCCTGGTTTCTTAAGGTGGGTGATGTTATTTCCGTTTTTTTTCAAAGGAAGGTAGATAGAATCTATATGTATGTGCTTATTGATGGAGTTCTGGTTCGAATGCCATGGCTCTGAGAATTCTCATATGTGTCTTTGTTTTGCCTGTTCTAGGTTGTGTGTGTTGTTCCAGTCAAAGTGGTGTCCTTTTTTGTCTGTATGTATGGAAACTAGTGAGAGTGGGTCATGTCTTTTGGTGGCCAGTTGTGTTCCTGTATCCTGGTGGCAGGTTTCCTGCTAGTTTGTCTGATGTAGTGTTTTATTTTATACAGTTCTTGCATGGTATCTTGTAAATTACGTTAGTTTTGCTGGTGGTATCTAATGGATCGTTTAGGTTCATTAGTTGCTGGTTGTGTTTTGGTGGGTTTGTGGACTATCATGATGCCCAGGGGTTGGAGTAGTCATAGAGATGTACAGCACGGAAACAGACCCTTTGGTCTAATTCGTCCTTGCCAACCAGATATCCCAACCCAATCCAGTCCCACCTGCCAGCACCCGGACCATATCCCTCCAAACCCTTCCTATTCATATACCCATCCAAATGCCTCTTAAATGTTGCAATTGTACCAGCCTCCACCACATCCTCTGGCAGCTCATTCTATGACTCAATGACTCTAAGTCCATACTGACCCTCCGAACAGTAACCCATCCAGACCCATTCCCTTACCCTGTATTTACCCCGAGTAATGCACATAACACTATATATGTTCAACTATCATGTCTAGAAATGAGAGTCTGTTGTCATTCTCATCTTTTGTGAATTTTATGCCTGTCAGGATATTGTTGATGGTGTTGTATGTTTCCTCTGGTTTGTTCCATTTTGTGATGACGAAGGTGTCGACTACATAGTGGACCCATTCCTAGACATGACAGTTGAACATACATTTAACGGAGAGCTTCAAACCAGCATCTACAGAAAAATAACATGCAAAGACCAAATACTTAACTTCAGAAACAATCACCCTAACACCCACAGATTGAGCTGCATTAAGACATTATTTCAAAGAGCTACGTCATACTGCAGCACCCAAGAACTCAAAAAGCAGAAGAAAAATATCTATACAACGTTTTCAAGAAAAACAGATGTCCAATAAACACAATCCGTCGACTCCTCAGAAACAAACTCAAACAGGCAGACACGACACAACCAATACTCTAGCCACATTATCTTACATCAAAGGCATATCAGACATGACTTCCAGACTACTCTGACACCATGGCATCACTGTAGCCCACAAATCTACCAACACACTTAAACAGCAACTAATGAACCTAATGATATCACCAGCAAAACTAAAGTCATTTACAAGATACCATGCAAGAACTGTATAAAAGAAAACACTACATCGGACAAACTAGCACGAAACTTGCTGCCAGGATACATTAACACCAACTGGCCACCAAAGGACACAACCCACACACGCTAGTTTTCATACATACAGACAGGCAAAGAAGGACATCACTTTGACTGGGACAACACGCACATTCTAAAGCAGACGAAGCAAAGATATGCACAAGAATTCTTTGGGGTATTGCATTCTAACCAGAACTCCATCAGTAAACACAATGACTTAGAACCTTACCTTGGAAAATAAAGAATCGGAAATGACATCGCCCACCTTAAGAAACCAAGACCTATAAATAGAAAGACGGGACATACCACCAGCGCTTCACCAGAGGCTCTCTCTGATTATGTTACCTAGTATGGTGACGAAACGACTGAAAATAAACCTTCAAGCTCAGCGAGCTAACTTAGATTTATCCTCTATACATGTTAGACATGCTTTTTAAGTATTGAACCCATGTAGATATAGGAATGTAGATAGTGATTTTTTTTTAGCAAATACTGCAAAACTTTTTGGTGAACCAAAGTGCTATACTTGGCATATTTTTAACACCAGTAGAAACTGAGAATTTTCAAAGAAAATTGACTTCCCAGACAGCTCACTAACGTTTTGTTTGTTTATAACAATAGTATAACTTTAAGTGCAGATTTTAATAAAAGTATCAAGAATTGTTATCAGGAATGGGGCTGCTGTGTTTACGCACAGTCACTTGTAACAAACAATAATTCAACAGTGTGAACCACTATATAAACTGTTCAAGGAAAGCTGAAGTGTTTTAAGAGTGTCAGCAGAGCCTAAAGATTAAAATATTACCTTTAAATTTAGTGCCAGCTGTTCTTCTCAGTTCTTTTCCACATTTGTTTAACAAAGTCTTTGATGTAAACAATCCAGAAGAATCGATGAACATGGAGATGAAACAGAAGAAAACTAATTCTTAAACCGAAGTTCCCAGTTTCTTTGTTTTCTTTAGTATTTAGATTGGATATATGGGAGATTATAGTTTTTATGTTTGTATGTTTAGTATTACCAACTGAAATACTATTGATTGACTTGTAAGCTTTAATGAGTTATTTGTTTTGCATCCTCTCCTTATAGTGTTTTATTTATCATTGTTTGGGACAGCTGTGAAGTCACTTTTGGACCTGTTGCACAATGATGATGATTTGTCAGATGCGGCCTAACTCTGTCTGTGTTTACCCATAGTTGAGTTCATTGCCTGGGCTTTCTGTCAAACATTCATAAAAATTACTGGATGGTGACCAATGCTGTCACTGGGGAGCAGAGCTCCTACCTGGGATCTGCTTTAATATTTGTAAAATAGAATTCTGTAATGCCTTCATTCATTCCAGGAAATGAGTCTGAACTCACCAAATGCATTTAAACCGTTAATTTGCACAAGGAGTGTTCCATAAATATTTTTGTGAAATGTATGCTGTACGTCAAAACAACAGTCCATTGTTCTGCCCTTGGGTAGAAGAATTTCTTTAAATATATCAAGACCGTCTAGAACCAGAGCGCTTTGTCTCAGAATAAAGGGGTGTTAATTTAAGACTCAGATCTGGAGAAATTTAATCTCTCAGATGACTGACTGACTGTCTTTTTGGAATTCCTGGCCACAAAGAGCTGTGAGTCCTTGTGTGTATTTAAGACTGAAATGGATTCTTAAGTTGAGGAATCAAAGATTATGGGAGAAAACACAGGAAAGTGGACATGAGTTTCCGATCAGCCATGATCCTATCGAATAACTGAGCAGGCTTGAGGCCAAACAGCTTACGACTGTTCCTACTTCTGGTCTTTTAGATTGCAAACAGTCTCTCATGGGCATTTTGAATCACTAGTTCAGGCAGTAGCTGAAGTGGATTCTTGGTGCCACCTTGACAGTCTTTGTCTTTTAAAGTATCTTATGGCTAAGCTGCAACCCAAGACAAACTAACTCCACTCTATCATTTACGATGAGCAGTTTCCCCACAGACCTGCTTCATAAGCTGATCACTGGAGAAGTTGTTATTGGGATATGAACCCAGCTATTCTGATTCAGGTAAGAATACAACCACTGAAAATGGTAGGAATCTAACCAAAGGTTAAGTGGACACTGAGTATATACACAGGAACCTTGATTATTCAAATACCAATTATCCGAAAATCAGATTATCCAAAGGAGATCTCGAGGTCCCGATAGAAACATTACATCAAAGATGTGTTTTCAACAGTCATCATGTCTTTTGTTTACATTGATTAAACAGGCACAGTCTCCAAATGACTGACCTCCCGCCCCTCTGTCTCTCCCCACACTTGCCCTGGAGTTCTACAGAGGGGTGTACCCTAAACACCCCTTCCCCAGATAATGTCTCTAACATTGTCCTGTACAGGGCAAACATGGAACCTGTCAAAAAGTTGCAATAAAAAGTTTTGTGTGTGTTAATTAGTTAGTTAGTTATTTGGAGACTTACCCCACAAAGGCGGCAGCAGCAGTCTTGTTATTAGTGTACAGTCCGGCTGCCCTGGAGAGGAGGTGGGGGGGGGAGATCTCGCGCGCTGTGTTGATGCCTTACCTCCTGAACAGGGAGCAGACTTTAAAAACTCCGAGCCTGAGAGCAAAGGCATGTATGAGTCTTCTAGAACTCATTATTCCAATTCATACATGTTTTTCACTGATTAACACCAAGGTCAATGCCATGAAAGGACGATCTTTGGCTGAATTATACAAATAAATAAAGCCTGACCTGCTGCCTTATCTCTGCTCCCATTGATGCCTCCGCTGGAGAGAAAACTCTATCTCATGGGATGTAGGGCATTCAGACATCATAATATACAAGAACAATAGGCTTGCAATAGCTCCCCATGGTAGGCTTATGCGGAAAGTCAGGAGGCATGGGATAGAGGGAAATTTGGCCAATTGGATAGAAAACTGGCTAACCGGTCGAAGTCAGAGAGTGGTGGTAGATGGTAAATATTCAGCCTGGAGCCCAGTTACAAGTGGAGTTCCGCAGGGATCAGTTCTGAGTCCTCTGCTGTTTGTAATTTTTATTAATGACTTGGATGAGGGAGTCGAAGGGTGGGTCAGTAAAGTTGTAGATGATACAAAGATTGGTGGAGTTGTGGATAGTGAGGAGGGCTGTTGTTGGCTGCAAAGGGACTTAGATATGAAGCAGAGCTGGGCTGAGGAGTGGCAGATGGAGTTCAACCCTGCCAAGTGTGAGGTTGTCCATTTTGGAAAGACAAATAAGAATGCGGAATACAGGGTTAATGGTAGGGTTCTTGGTGAGGTGGAGGAACAGAGGGATCTTGGGGTCTATGTTCATAGATCTTTGAAAGTTGCCACTCAGGTGGATAGAGCTTGTAAGAAGGCCTATGGTGTATCAGCGTTCATGAGCAGAGGGATTGAATTCAAGAGTCGTGAGGTGATGTTGCAGCTGTATAGGACTTTGGTTAGGCCACATTTGGAGTACTGTGTGCAGTTCTGGTCGCCTCACTTTAGGAAAGATGTGGAAGCTTTGGAGAGGGTGCAGAGAAGATTTACCAGGATGTTGCCTGGAATGGAGAATAGGTCGTACGAGGATAGGTTGAGAGTGCTAGGCCTTTTCTCGTAGGAACGGCGAAGGATGAGGGGTGATTTGATAGAGGTTTATAAGATGATCAGAGGAATAGATAGAGTAGACCGTCAGAAACTTTTTCCCCGGGTACAACAGAGTGTTACAAGGGGACATAAATTTAAGGTGAAGGGTGGAAGGTACAGGGGAGATGTCAGGGGTGGGTTCTTTACCCAGAGAGTGGTGGGGGCATGGAATGCGCTGCCTGTGGGAGTGGTAGAGTCAGAATCTTTGGTGACCTTTAAGCGGCAATTGGACAGGTACATGGATGGGTGCTTAAGCTAGGACAAATGTTCGGCACAACATCGTGGGCCGAAGGGCCTGTTCTGTGCTGTATTGTTCTATGTTCTAACTCCTGTGATGTAACTCTCCTCTAATATTGGGAAGACCTGGATTAGATTCATGCCTGGAAGCACAATGTCGCTTCAAAGCCAGTAAATCACAATAGACTTGATCTTTCATGTCCGCTTCAAAAGAAGTACAGAGTGCAGGAAACAACAATCTGCTTTGTTTTGGTGGATCTCACTAAAGCATTTGTCACCCGTGAGTAGGGTAGGCTTCTATCAGCTGCTAGAGGGAGTCAGCTGGTCTGTCAAGTTTTGAGTATTTTTATGCCCTTCTGTGATAATAAGCATGCCACCTCTGGCCGTTTTGAGATCAACAATGGAGTGAACGAGGACTATGCCAGAGTCTCTCTGTTTAGTACCATTTTTGTCTGCTGTCCTGATTTTGCCCATCCTTCTGTGGAGAAGGAAAGTGAGAATGGCAGATTCCTGAACCTTGTGAAGACGGAAATACAAAAGTGTGGTATGTCCTGTTCGGAGCATTTCCGAATACTAATAACACTGTACTACATGCCCAGGCAGAAGATCAGCTCTAAGGTTCGTGGATCATCTGTCCTGTGAACATGTCATCCTTGCCCTCTTCATCATCTGTCATGAAAATTGTAGCTATGGAACAGGGTGATGTTTCCATTTGTGATCAGACCTGACATACACCACTGGAAGCAGGTAGTAGCTTCTGTTATCTTTGATCTACAATGACACAGCCTGTGCCTTGACAAAGAGCTTAGCACATAAAAAAAGCAGCCATCAACTTTGACAAACACAAAGTGCTGGAGAAGCTCTGCAGATCTGGCATCATCTGATCTGACAAAGAATCACGACTGGAAAGGTCAACTGTTTTTCTCTCTACAGATATTGCCAGGCCTGTCGAGTTTCTCCAGTACTTTCTGTTGTTATTTCAGATCTCCAACAACTGTAGTTCTGTGTTTTTATGAACAGCAACATACTGACCTCCAAGACCAAGATACTTACGTTAAAGTCTGAAGGTCGTCTTGAAGTCTGGACACCTTAGAATTTCCAAGAAAAGTCTAAATAACTGTAGTTTCTACAAAGCAGCCTTGTTATCCCGTGGAAGACCAAATGAAAAATGAAGCTGTCGTTTTGAGGGGAGGCATGACTGTTTGTGCTCACCACAGAAAGAAGATTTTACTAGTTTGGGCATGTGGATTAAGTATAAGATATTAGAAACGTAGAATCCCTAGATCCAAGATGGATCAGCTTGGGCTGATTAAATGGATTTAACACATTTGTGCCACACAATTGTCAAACTGAGAGCAGTCTCCAACAAGAGAAAATCTCACAATTGCCCCTTGATGTTCAGTGACATCACTGTCATTGATCTAGCAACAATCTTGGTGATTGCTATTGACCAGCATCTGAACTGGACCTATATAACTCATTATCTGTTTCCCCAGTGCCTGTCCATCATCTAAGTGACACAAGTCAGGAATGTGACTGAGTACTCTCGGTTGGTGGGTGAGTACAGCCCCAAAAAAACTCTCAAGTATCTTGATTGGTATCCTACTCACCACCTTAAGCATTCACCAGATGGTACACACTGCTGCCACTCTTTCCTTTTAACAGAACCTTCTAAATCTGTGAACACCTTGAAGGACAAAGGAAGCAAGTGTATGGGAACACTACCGCCTGCAAGCCACTGCCTCCAAGGCAAGCCATCATCTTGACTTAAAACTAGATCACTGTACATTTTACTGTTGCTGTGTCAAAGTCCTGGGGCTGTTTCTTCCTAAGAGCAGTGGGTGTCCCTATGCTCCACGGACTGCAAAAGTTCAAGAAGACAGCTACCAGCAGCCCTCCAGGACACTTTGGGGTGAGCATTAAGTGGCTTAGCTGGTGGTGCCCACATATGAATTTTTTTAAAAAACTGTAAGGAACTACTTCATGGATTCGCTATTCTAGAATCAGCATATTCATCCATCAAAAGAAATGTATCAGATGATCTCTGATCTTATCAAATACTTTTGTTCTGAAGTCATCTCTTATAGATTGAAGGATGCCAAATTTGAATTTGTGTCATTATATAGGTATATTTATTTGTAGTAACATTGATAGGCAAGACATCATGAGGAATTTTGACAAATTAAAAATGGTTGCTATCTTTTGATATCTAACCTCCAGTTTTTGTGCATTCCATTTATGCATCACTATTTGAAATTTTAATCAGAGGCCTGAGTGCATGTGAGTAGTCCTCATTTGACATTGAAATTTTTCTTTCTGAGAATTGCTACTTTTAAGTGAAAAAAACCAGTGTAAAAGCTGGTTAAATTTCATCGGACTATTGCAAAAAAAAGACTGTAAATTGAAATACCTGACATAGCTGAGTTCCTACAATGCTAAAGAAACAGCTTGGGTGGGAATGGGTGAGTAAAAATATTTTTAAGGTATTTAGCACACTTGCCTTCATTGCTCAGATTTTTGAGTGTAGGGGTTGGGATGTTATGTAGAGTTGGTACAGGACATTGATGAGGCCTCTTTTGGAGTACTGTGTCCAGTTCAAGTCCCCTGTTATAGAAAAGATGTTATTCAGTGAGAGAGGGTTCAGAAGAGATTTACCAGGATATTGCTGTGTTTGAATTATAAGGAGAGGCTGGATAAACTAGGACTTTTTTCATTGGAATGTAGGAGGTTGAGACGTGAACTTGTACAGGTTTATAAAATCATGAAGTGGATATCGATAAATGGATGTAGATAAGGTGAATGGCAGGTGTCTTTTCCCTAGGATGGGATATTTAAAGAATAGGCAGCATATTTGTACGGTGAGAGGAGAAAGCTTTAAAAAAGACTTCTTTTGCAGAGTGCTCCAGGGGAATAGTGGTTTTCGACAAGTTACAATATTTAAAAGACACTTGGTAAGTACATTGAATACAAAATAAGCTAGAGGAGGGAGCTTCGACTATAGGTCCATCAACTTTATAGTGTGAAGGCAAAGTTACAGTGAACATGGCAACAAAATGAGGGTAACTGATATTTGGAAATGTTCCAGAGTTGATGGGCTTATTCAGGAAATTTTGGGATGAAGTTATAATGTTTTGTTCTCTTGGGATGGTTGTAGACTGTTGTCCTTCTGCAGTCTTTTCGCTCCTCTTCTGCATTGCCTTTTTGTGTGGCTGAGGAGATGTCAATATTACTTGGTTTTAGGTATCTTCCACTTAGTTGTCACAAGAGGTAACTGAGAAGGTTTGCTGACTTTTGTTAGATTTTGTGACCTATCTGAAGTTCTTAGCTCAAAGGCAAGCACTAACTCTGGGTCAGTGAATTAGTGTCCATGTATAATAATGTATTGCTCAAAAACGTGCCATTTGTATGAAGCAAATATAAATTGGATTTTGATTATGTTCAATTTAGGAAAGGTATTGTTCACTACTGTCAAATTGTAAATATTTATTTGCCTTATTTTAATCTTTTCTTAACATTTACAGCCAGCCTATCAGAATCTCAGACAAAGAGTTGATAATTTTGTGTCCAATCACTTGGCTAATCACGAGTGGAATCCAAGCCTTAACAAAAATCAGCTGCGTAATGAACTTCGACAGAGGGTCTGTAAGTGAGTATGCTACTTAAATATTTTTATGGTTTCAATGCTTTTTTCCCCTAGTCTGGATATTTTTGTACTATCGATTTGCATTTCCATCAAATTTTGAAGTGCAACTTTTCTGTTCAGTTTATGAGTTGAAACTTTATTGCTGGAACAGCACAGCAGGTCAGGCAGCATCCAGGGAACAGGAGATTCGACGTTTCGGGCACAGGCCCTTCTTCAGGAATGTTCGGGCACAGGCCCTGTTCAGTTTATGACCCAAATTATTTGTTAGGATTTTACTACAGTGTTACTTTTAGTGACAAATGTTCAGCACTAGATTTTAAAAGTAGATGGTTAGATGCTATGTAGATTACTGTTCAGTTTTGGACAAAGTACCTTAGGAGGGATAGGTTTGACTTGATGGCCATGCAATGCAGATTCACCACAAGATACTGAGGTTTGTAGAGTTCATCATTAGATAGACAAGCAGGACACTGGAAAAACACACAAGCATCAGGAGACGGAAAAGTCACTGTTTTGGTTGTAACCCTTCTTCAGAACTGGGGATGGGAATAAGGAGATCTGCAGGTAAAGGAGAGGGTGGGGAGGGGGCTGTGGGTTGGTGAAGTAGGGATCGGTGAACACAGGTATGACCTGGCTGGTCAATGGGAGGAATGAATCTGGTTGGTAACTGGCAGGGTCGATCAGAGGAATGGAAGTGGGGGGGGAGGGACTGGAAAGGGAGTAGGCATATGGGAAGGGAAGTTATTTGAAATTGAAGAACTCAATATTGAACCCTCTGGTCCGTAGGCTGCCCAGGCAGAAGATCAGGTGGTGTTCCTCCAATTTGCAATCTGATTTGCTGTGGTATGGAGGAGGCCAAGGATGGTCATGTCGGAAAGGGAGTGGGAAGGGGAAATAAAATGGGCAGTGACTGGAAGGTCAGGTCAGCCCCTGTGGGCCCAGCTGAGATGCTCAGCAAAACATGCCCTGAATTTACTTTTGGTCTCACTGATGTAGAAAAGACCACATCGGGAGCACCCGATACAGTAAATTAGGTTGGAAGAGGGGTAGGTGAACCTCTGTCTCACCTGGAAGGACAATTTGGGGCCCTGGATGGAGATGACTGGAGTGGAGTGCCGGCAGGTTTCGCATCTTTTCCGCTTGCAGGGGAAGGTGCCGGGGGTTTTGAGGGGGTAGTGGGGGAGGGGTTGATGGGGAGAGTAGCGTAAACCAAGGGTTGGCGAAGGGACTGGTCCTTGCGGAAGGTAGAGGGATGGGGAGGGGAAGGTATTCTTGGTGGTGGGGCCTAATTGGAGTTGACAGAAGTGTTTAAAGATTATACATTGATATGGAGACTGGTGACGACAAAGAAACCCTGTCTTTATTGCATTTAGAGGGGACAGGGTTTAAAGCAGTGAAGCAGGGAATGGAAGAGGTGCAGTGGAGTGTTATCTGGATTACAGAGGGGGAGACAAGCATTTGTTCAAAATAGGTGGACATCTGGGATGCTTGGAACTGGAATGTCTGCTCGTCCGAGCAGATGTGGCAGAGGCGGAGGAATTGGGAGTTCTTGAAGGATACTGGGTGAGGGTAATTATGGGAGTCTGTGGGTTTATAGTAAACGTCGATCTGGAAATGGAAATGGAGAGGTCAAGAAAGGGGAGGGAGTTGTCTGAAATGGACCAAGTGAATTTGAAGGCAGGGTGAAAGTTGTGGGTGAAGTCTGTGCGCTGTTCCAGTTCAGCGTGGGTGCAGACCGCTACACCGATGTAGTCATCGATGTAATGGTTGCAGAGTACGTACTGAAGAAGGACTGACGTAGCTGACAGAGGCAGGTGTAGCTAGGGCCCCTCTGAATACCCTTGGCCACCCCTGGATTTGGAGGAAATGGGAAGAGTTAAAGGAAAAGCTTTTAAGGTGGAGGAGGGTATTGGTGGAGGGGGACTGGATGGATTTTGTTGGAAAGAAAGAAGCTAAGGGCCTGAAGGCCTGCCTTGTAGGGTATGGACATGTATATGGACTGCACGTATGTAGTGAAAGTAAAGTGTTGGGGGCTGGGGAACTGGAATTTACTGATGGGGTGGAGGGCATGGTTAATGTTACGGATGTAGGTGGGAAGTGTCTGAAGCAAGGGGAAAGAGAGTGGAATTGAGATAGGAGGAGATGAGTTCGGTGGGGCAGGATCATATGGAGACGATGGGTCACCTGTGGTAGTTCGGCTTGTGGATCTTGGGGAGCAGGCACTGCAGGCCTGGGGACCATAAGGTTGGAGATGGTGATGGGGAGATCACCGTGTCATCCCGTTTCTGCCTCAGTCAAAGCAAAATGCTCAGTATAGTTTTACCTCCTTCATCTTTATTCCGGGCCCTAGAGGGAGAGAGAACGATCGCCCATGCGCAGAGGAACATAAGTTCTCTGTCTTTACTTGAAGAGGAGTTTCTTAATTAAATAGCAATTTGCAGGGAAGGGCATCCAGATTAAGCAACATACATATTGATTGGGTAACCGTTACAATCAGTGAGTGTCAATAGTAAAGATTAAGCCATCTGCTGTTACACAATGGATGTTCTTAACCTTGTTAACTGGCTTCGCATAATGAATCATTTTCACCTTAGTTAACGGACTTTACATACCGAATGCTTCTTCATCTTATTAAATTGCTTTACATAATGAATGATTTTCCACCTTGTTAACCCACAACCCTTGCCTCCAGCACCCATTGTTTACTCCAAATTCTTATCTGATTGGAGTCATGCTAGCTGAACCTTTTTTGTTTCACAAAACTTAACACTCTCCTTACTTGCTCATACCATATACACTTTCTCATTTCCTCCTTTTATCATTTCATGATAACCACCTAAATGGCGCTACCAGCTTGCATAAGACTCTGACAGCTAGTATTTAAGCCAGTTATTGACACACAGCATACAATGATTATAACAACAAAAATTACTAGTCCATTACAGTAAATAGAATTTGAAGAATCCTCTCATGTGGAAAAAAAAATCACCAGTAAAGTTCTTAAATCCACAGTCCTTACTGACCACTCTGTCCCCTCCAAGTCGAGTGGAAATGAGCCAGTTCTCCAAACTCTCCTTCAGTAAAGTCCAACCTGAAAACAAAATCCAGTCCGGTCCTTCTGCATCACTCGTGGAGAAATCTGAATTCTTAGAAAAGGGCAGTTAAATACTTAAACAAAACTGACGAGACTTCCATCCTTCCGGATATGCTTCAGATGGAAGAGACCAGCGCATCTAAGTGTGCAGTGCTGCAGCTGCAGGAGCAGGCAAAGTGAACGCAGTATTCTTTGCTACGTCTGCTCCTCCTCTGCTGTTAAATGTAACAAACCCAACTGGTTGTTTTGATGTTAGCTTGGTCAGTGTACCATCATATCCCTTAAATGATCGAAAGACAAGGTAAAGCTCACGTGGGTTTATGTCCGTTAGAAGGCCACTGACAAAAATCGTACCGCTATCTTCACTTTTGTTTAGCTTCTCTTTTCGTGCTCATGACTGGGGAGCTGATTGGATCAGGTTGTGGAAGGGCAGGCTGTGGTCGAAAGGCACGCTTTACCTGTGAGTAGAGAAACTCTAGAGATGGTGTCAGCTGCTGAAAGTATCTTTGCACTTCCTTTCTCATTCCTTCCTTGCCAAGGTGGTTATCAGTATGAAGACAGTCACACTAAATTGTGTCAGCCTATTTCAACATTCTTTGAATTCTTCAAGTCTATTACTCTGTTCACTGTTTATGACATTGTCACATTTTATACAATCCATAAACTTCTAAATTGTACTCCCTGAACAATTCGGTCAATTATAAACAAGAGTCAATGATCCTAAAATCAAACCCTTGGGAGATGCCGTTCAGGTTATAGCGTCATAGAGATGTACAGCATGGAAACAGACTCTTCGGTTCAATCTGTCCATGCCGACCAGATATCTCAACCCAATCTAGTCCCACCTGCCAACACCCGGCCGATATCCCTCTAAACCCTTCCTATTCATAGACCCATCCAAATGCATTTTAAATGTTGCAATTGTACCAGCCTCCACCACTTCCTCTGGCAGCTCATTCTATACCCATACCACCCTCTATGTGAAAAAGTTGCCCTATAGGTCTCTTATATCTTTCTCCTCTCACACTAAACCTATGCCCTCTAGTTCTGGACTCCCTGACCCTAGGGAAAAGACTTTGTCTATTTATCCTGTCCATGCCCCTCATAATTTTGTAAACCTCTTATAAGGTCACCCCTCAGCCTCCGACGCTCCAGGGAAAACAGCCTTAGCCTGTTCAGCCTCTCCCTTAGCTCAAATCCTCCAACCCTGGCAACATCCCTGTAAATCTTTTCTGAACCCTTTCAAGTTTCACAACATCTTTCCGATAGGAAGGAGACCAGAATTGCATGCAATATTCCAACAGTGACCCAATCAATATCCTGTACAGCCGCAACATGACCTCCTAACTCCTGTACTCAATACTCTGATCAATAAAAGACCACATACCAAACGCTGTCTTCACTATCCTGCGACCCCACTTTCAAGGAGCTATGAACCTGCACTGCAAGGTCTCTTTGTTCAGCAACACTCACTGGGACCTTACCATTAAGTGTATAAATCCTGCTAAGATTTACTTTCCCAAAATGCAGCACCTCACATTTATCTGAATTAAACTCAGATTAAACTTCTCAGCCCATCGGCCCATCTGGTCAAGATCCTGTTGTAATCTGAGGTAACCCTCTTCGTTGTCCACTATACCTCCAATTTTGGTATAATGGACTATACCAAACTTACTAACTGTACCTCTTATGCTCATATTCAAATTATTTATGTAAATGACAAAAGGTAGACGACCCAGCACCGATCCTTGTGGCACTCCACTGGTCACAGGCCTCCAGTCTGAAAAACAACCCTCCACTACCACCCTCTTGTCTTCTACCTTTGAGCCAGTTCTGTATCCAAATGGCTAGTTCTCCCTGTATTCCATGAGATCTAACCTTGCTAATCTGTCTCCTATGGGGAACCTTGTCGAACGCCTTACAGAAGTCCATATAGATGACATCTACCGTTCTGCCCTCATCAATCCTCTTTGTTACTTCTTCAAAAAAATTCATTCAAGTTTCTGAGACATGATTTCCCACGCATGTTGACTATCCCTAATCAGTCCTTGCCTTTCCAAATACATGTACATCCTGTCCCTCAGGATTCCCTCCATCAACTTGCCCACCACCGAGGTCAGGCTCACTGGTCTATAGTTCCCTAGCTTGTCCTTACCACCCTTCTTAAACAGTGGCATCATGTTTGCTAACCTCCAGTCTTCCGGCACCTCTCCTGTGACTATCGATGATGCAAATATCTCAGCAAGAGGCCCAGCAATCACTTCGCTAGCTTCCCACAGAGTTCTCTGGTACACCTGATCAGGTCCTGGGGATTTATCCACCTTTAACTGTTTCAAGTCATCCAGCACTTCCTGCTCTGTAATCTGGACACTTTGCAAGATGTCACCATCTATTTCCCTACAGTCTATATCTTCCATATCCTTTTCCACAGTAAATACTGATGCAAAATACTCATTTAGTATCTCCCCCATTTTCTGTGGCTCCACACAAAGGCCGTCTTGCTCATCTTTGAGGGGCCCTATTCTCTCCCTCGTTTATCTTTTGTCCTTTATGTATTTGTAAAAACCCTTTAGATTTTCCTTAATTCTATTTGCCAAAGCTATCTCATGTCCCCTTTTTGCCCTTCTGATTTCCCTCTTACATATACTCCTACTTCCTTCATACTCTTCTAAGGATTCACTTGATCTATCCTGTCTGTACCTTACATAGGCTTCCTTTTTCTTAATCAAATCCTCAATTTCTTTAGTCATCCAGCATTCCCTATATCTATCAGCCTTTTCCTTTCACTCTGACAGGAATATACTTTCTCTGGATTCTTGTCATCTCATTTCTGAAGGCTTCCCATTTTCCAGCCATTCCTTTACCTGCGAACATCTGCCCCCAATTAGCTTTAGAAAGTTCTTGCCTAATACTGTCAAAATTGGCCTTTCTCCAATTTAGAACTTCATCTTTTAGACCTGGTCCAACCTATTCCATCACTATTTTAAATCTAATATAATTATGGTCGCTGGTCCCAAAGTGCTCTCCCACTGACACCTCAGTCACCTGCCCTGCCTTATTTCTCCAAGAGTAGGTCAAGTTTTGCACCTTCTCTAGTAGGGACATCCACATACTGAATCAGAAAATTGTCTTGTACACACTTAACAAATTCCTCTCCGTCTAAACCATTAACGCTATGGCAGTCCCAGTCTATGTTTGGAAAGTTAAAATCCCCTACCATAACCACCCTATTATTTTTACAGATAGCTGAGATCTCCTTACAAGTTTGTTTCTCAATTTCCCTCTGACTATTAGGGGGTCCATAATACAATCCCAATAAGGTGGTTATCCCTTTCTTATTTCTCAGTTCCACCCAAATATCTCCTCCCAAACACCAGCTCCTCAGCCATGCATTCATCTGCTCCATCCTTCTATTCCTGCCCTCGTAGCACTGAGAGTAATCTAGGTTATTCAAAAAAAAAATTCTTTTTAACAAATTAGCCAAGTATCAATGTGAAAGCTGTCAGGAAAAGTATTTCAAAAGTCTGGGACAGCAAGAAAACAAATGTTTCCTGTGCTTTAGCAATTGAAGAGGCAGTTTCAGTTCAGATTTAAATCGCAAATATTCATGGGAAACAAATGCTGAATACTTTAAAATATGTCCTCCAAATGAAACTTTCCCCCCCAAAAAATCTGAATGTGGCAACTTTGGTAGAGATTAACATTCTTTGAATTTGCAGTATGAAGGGGGCCAATGAAGTCTTTATAATAATTGAAAGAATTTAAACTGTCAGCCTCGAGTTCTAATATCCTCTAGAAAATCTTAACAAAACATCAAACTAAAAATGCACTCTTCTTTTTGTGAACATTCTGCATTAAAAACACAGCAGCAGCAAAGATATTTTAATACAATATCCTCATTTTGCTAAAGCATGACTACTGACCCACTTTTTTTTTTAAACAGGCATTGTAGAATTTCAGACAAATCAGGGGCTCAAGGCACTCAATCAATTTGTTTTAAGGTTACAAATTTGATAATTTTAAAAAGACCATGATGTTGTACAGTTTCAATGGAAAAAACAAAATCTACCCTATTACATAGTTCACAAAACACATTGAATTGAAATCCTGATTCAAACAAAGCAGAACAGTTATTTAAAGGATTTTCTAAACCAGTATTTTAACAAACAAAATATTTAAATATCAAACACTGCATGGCACAACTTGCGTTGAAACTGCCTTTTCTGACCGAAGTACGAGTGCAACCTTAATTTCAGCATTTTATTTTGGCATCCTTTCAATGAAATTACACTTATAAAAAGAGAAAGCCCTTCAAGCGGACCACGGGGCACCACAGTTCAAGCCACTCTCTTTCCCCGCCCCCCTCCCGAACAAAGACTCGCAAAGCCTCAAATTTTGCCACTGAGAGCTTTAACCCCTTCCTCACTTTACTCCTCATGAGGGCTCAAATCCCACCCAAACACAGAAGACTCAAACCCCAGTACTGTGTGGAGGACTTGAACCTCAACTTAACCCAGAGGACTCAAACCCCAACGTGACACAGCAGACTTGAACCTCAATTAACCCCAGGCGACTCATACTCCAATACAGTGAGGTAGACTTGAACCTCCATTAAATCCCCAATACAGCGCAGAGGACTTGAACCTCAATTAAACCTCTTCCCCCAAAACAGCTTAGAGGACTTTAACCTGTGTTCTTCAGTGCGCTTACGAAACTGTTTCTCAACTGAAGTAATTATTGTTCAAGGAGTCCGTAGAATAGAGAGAGATTGAACGAGGGGACCATTTCCGACACACAGGAATATCGAAAGGGACCAAAGTTTAAAGTCTTACCTTGTGGGCCAGTCCATCTCGAGATACCAATGTTCTGGGCAATCGCTAACACCGTCTGATCATAACTATTTGTTTGGATGCTGCCGACTACGCTAATATTGCCATCCTGTTCCTGCCTCTGTGAAAGCAAAATGCTCAGAGACACAGTATAGTTTTACCTTCATCTTTATTCCGGGCCCTCGAGGGAGTGAGAACGATCGCCCATGTGCACAGGGACATAAGTTCTCAGTTTTCTCTCGAACAGCAGTTTTTAAATTAATTATATAGTCATTTGTAAGGAGGAGCATCCAGATGAGGCATCATGCATATTGATTGTGTGACCATTACAATCAGCGAGTGTCAGGAGTAAAGGTTAAGCCATCTGCTGTTATACAGTGAATGTTCTTAACCTTGTTAACTGGCTTCACATAATGAATACTTCTCACCTTGTTAACTGAGTTTACATACTGAATGCTTCTTCATCTTGTTAAATGGCTTTACATAATGAATGCTTTTCCACCTTGTTAACCCACAACACTTGCCTCCAGCACCCCATTGTTTACGGCAAGTTCTTACCTGATCCGAGCTATGCTAGCTGAACCTTTTGTTTCACAAAACTCAAAACTCAACTCTTTCCCTACCTGCTCTTATCTTTTACAGTTTCTCAACCGGAGGTGATGAAGTCATAGATTGTGCGATTGAATTTTGGCCTGATGGGTCATAATGGGGTCATGGTCAAGGGGGTGGTAGGATGTGTCAGACAGCTGGCATTTGACCTCTGTAGCATAGATGTCCGACCTCCACACTATCACCTTTTGTCAGTGAGTTTGATGGTGAAACGAGAGTTGGTCCGGAGAGAATGGAGCGCTGCTTATTCGGAGGGGTGAAGTTGGAGTGGGTAAGGGGTGTGGAGAAATTGAGGTGGCTGATGTCACGTCGGCAGTCAGCAACGAAAAGGTCGAGGGTGGGTACAGGCTGGTGGCTGTGACAGTTGGAGGTGGAAGAAGCCAAGTGGAGGAGGACCCACAAAGGCCAACCTGACGTCCCAGTCATCACCCATTTTAATTCCCCTTCCCACTCCCTTTCCAACATGACCATCCTTGGCCTCCTCCATTGCCACAGCAAATCAGATCGCAAATTGAAGGAACAACACTTCATCTTCCACCAGGGCAGCCTGCAGCCTGTTGGACTTAACGTTGAGTTCTCAAATTTCAAATTACTCCCTTTCAGGCAACTCCCCCTCCCTTCCAGTCCTCTGATCAACCCTTCCTTCCAGTTACCAACCGGATTCATTCCTCCCATTGACCAACCACGTCGTACCCTCTACTTATGTTCACCTATCCCTACCTCACCATCCTATCCCCTACCCGCCACCCCCCCCCCCAACCATCCGCATCTCCCCTTCTACATACTTATATATACCTCCAACATTGTTAACCTTGAGAAGGTACAAAAAAACATTTACAAGCATGTTGCCAGCACTGCAGGATTTAAGCTATAGGGAGAGGCTGAATAGGCTGGTGCTTTTTCTCCCCAAAGTGTCAGAGGTTGAAGGATGACCTTTACAGAGCTGTATAAAATCATGAGGGGCATGGAAACAGTGTATAGCCAAAGTCTCTTTTTTCCTAGGGTGAGGGAGTCCAAAACTAGAGGAAATTGGTTTAAGGCGAGAGAGGAAAAATTTAAAAAGAATCTGAGGAGTGACTTTTTTCACAGAGAGTGATGTGTATATATCTGGAACAAGCGGACAGACAAAGTGGTGGAGGGGAGTACAGTTACAGCATTTAAAAGGCACCCGAATGGATAAATTAATAGGAATGGTTTAGAGGGATCTAGGCCAAATGCTGGTAAATGAGACTAGATATGATGTCTGGTCAGTATGCATAAAACAGATTGAAGCGTCTGTTTCCATGCTGTATGACTATACAACTTCCTCTTAGGTAAATTTACAACTTCCCTCTATAACTCTACTTTCTCCCAAGCATTGAAACACTTGCCACTGTCTATTTTTGGCCAGTAACCCCAACTGGCTTATTGGATTGTCTTATTAACTTTCCCAATCAGTACACTGGCTAGAGGCTGATTTTTGTCAGTCTCCTCCCTGTCCAGTGCTCACTCTTATTGCTGACCTAGTACACAATCTGTCAGTGGCATTTTTGCCTCCTTTAGAATCTTCTTGTTCCACACTTGTTGCCTCTCATTTAAAGCAGTCTAACATCAGTGGTGGGTAGTTACTTGGAAGAATTAAGGAACAGACAATATCTCCACCTGGCGAATACTGATTAATCAGGAATAGTTAGTCAAGATGGTTAGGTTCAAGGAAAGTTGTAATTGACTAATTTAATTACAAGTTTGAAGAAGTAACGAGGCGTGTTCATGAGGGTAAATGATTTGATGTGGTTTACATGGACTTTAGAAAGGGATCTAATCATTGTCTGTCGGAGCATACTGGTCCAGAAAGTAAGAGGTCATGGGATCCATTTGTTATGTTGGATCCAAAATTAGCTGAATAGCAGAAGGCAGAGTATGGTGGTAGAGGAATGCTTCTGTGACTGGAAGTCTGTTTCTGTTAGAGTTCTGCAAGGCTGGTACTGAGGCACTTACTGTATGTGACGAACATGACTGATTTGGACTTAAATGGAGGGGGTATGATTGAAAAGTCCATGTGACGCAAAAATTGAATTAGGAGGATAGCTGTAAACTGCAGAAGGATGTTAATAAACTGACCAGCTGCGCAGAGCAGTAGTGAATGAAATTCAATGCAGTAAAGTGTGAGATAATGTTCTTGGGCAGGCCTAACAAAGCAAGTGATTACACAACGAACAGTAGGACCCTTAAATGTACTGACAATCAGAGGGATCTTGATGTGCATGTCCACAGACCCTTAAAGTAGCCAGGGAGGTAGATAAAGTGATTAAGAAAGCATATGGAATACTTGACTTTAATAGCTGAAAGAGCAAGAATGACTTGGAGGTGCTGGTGTTGGACTAGGGTGGACAAAGTTAAAAATCTCACAATACCATGTCATAGTCCAAAAGGTTATTTGGAAGCAGTGGTTTTCGGACCACCTCTCCTTCATCAAATGGTTGTGGAGAAAACAAGCAAGGAGGTTATGCTGGAACCATAGAAAATGCTGATTAAACTACAAGTGGCATATTACATGCAGTTCTGGTCTATTATAGGAAGGATGTAGTTGCTCCAGAGGGGCTATAGAGGTGACTTATCAGAATGCTGCTTGCATTGGGGGTGATCTGAGTATGAAGATAAATTAAATAGCCAAAGGCTGCTTACCTCAGAGCAGTGAAGGTTGAAAGGGGGCCTGACAGAAATGTATAAATCATGAGGGACATTGATAGGATGGATAGAAAGGCAGTTTTTCCATTAGTAGGTGATGAAATAGCCAGAGGGCTTAGGTTAAAGGTAAAGAATCAAAGGCTGAGGAGGGTTGAGAATTTTTTCATGGACAGTGGTGAGAGACTGGAACTTCTTTGTCTGAAAGGATGATTGAGTCAAAAACACTTGCAACCTTTTAAGCAATATTTAGATATTCACTTGTGTCGGCACAGCGACCAGGGCTAAAGGGCCAAAAGCTGGAAAATAGGATTTGTGCATTCAGATTCGTTGACCCACATGGACACAATGGACTGAATGGCCGCCTGTGCTGTGAATATCTGACACTATCCATTCTGACACTAAGGTTCCTATTTGTACCTCCTTGACATCGTCCATGTTCACCCTGCCTCAGCTCTTCTGCTGCTAAAATGCTCTTTCATCCTTTTGTTACTTCTAGGCTTAATTAGTCATATTAAGCGAATCTAAGACTTCTGCCCATGCCCAACTTGCACTAATCACCACTATGCTACACTGACTGCAGATTAAACGATTTTCAAAATTTTCATAAGATCATAAGGAGCAAAAGCAGGCCATTCAGCCTTTTGAGTCTGCTGTGCATTCAATGAGAATATTGCTAATCTGTTAATCCTTATCTCCATTTTCTTGCCTTTTTCCCCATAACCTATGTTTTTTTTTTATCTGTCTATCTCATTCTCAAATATACTTAATGAATTATGGTAAAAGAAAATTCCACACAGTATTGTTTGAGAGACTAATTCCTCATCTTTGCCTTAAAAGGGCAACCCCTGATTTTGAGATGATGCTCTCTGGTCCTACAGTCTCCCATAAGGGGATACAACCTTTCCACATTGACCTATCGAGTCCCTAAGAATTTTGTATGTTTCAGTGAGTTCATCTCTCATTCCTGTAAACTCCTGTGAATATGTGCCCAACTTACTCAACATCTCCTTGTAATATAGTCTGTCCACATCTGGGATCAGCCTAGTGAACCTTCTATGGACCACCTCCAATGTCAGTATATTTTTCCTTAGGGAAAGGGCTCAAAATTGTTCACAATATTACAGTTATAGTTTTAGCAAACCTTTTCTATTTTTATACTCTATTCCCTTTGAAATAAAGGCCAAGATTCCATTTGCCTTTCCTGTTACCACCTGAACTTGTAAGCTTTTTGAGATTCATGCACAAGGACTCCCAAATCCCTCTGTGCTGTAAATTTCTGTTGTCATCAATTTAAATAATATTCAACTCCTCTATTCTTTCTGCCAAAGTGCAGAACCTCATATTTTCCCACAGTATATTCTATCTGCCAAGTTATTGCCCACTTGCTTTACCTGTCTGTATCTTTGTGTCGTCCTGTGCACTTGCCTTTCCATCTTGTTTGTTTTGAAAACCTTTCAGGACCTTGCTGTTCCTTATCTCTAATTTCCATCAGTTCTTCTAGATATCTGAACTCCTCTAATTCCAGACTTTTGAGAATTCAAAATTTTAAACAGCTGCATCATTGTTTACATAATCAGTTGTCTACACCCTGTGCTCTGAAATTCCTTTCCTCCTTGAAGAGTTCAAATGCTTGGCCAAATCGATAGATTTTAGTCATCAGTCCTAATATCCCTTTGATTCGATGCCATTTTTCTGGTTGAATAATGTCACAAAGGGGCACCTTAAGTCATTTTATTACATTAAGGTGCTATCCAAATATTTGTTGTTGTGCTTGAACATAAAAGATTGAGGGGTAATCTGGGCTCTTTAAAATATTGAAAACACTTGCGAAGTCAGATGTAGAGAAGCATTTTCCTCTGATCTAAAATTGACCTCTTTTGCTAAAGCATACAACTTTCAGAACCTTTAGAATTGAAGGAACATACATTTGCTACCATTTTAGTATTTTATGTTTTGATGTCTAAGATTATGATCATTGGAAGTGTTACTGAATGTTAGGCAGCATCTAGGTGCTTCAGTTAATAGCTCCTAGATTGTTAGTTTATAATCTAACCTCTTTCCAAATGTTCTGTCCTTTTAAGTTGCAAACTAATATGTTTTGATCAGCCTTATACCGAAGGAAATAAAAAGGTTGCTCGCAATAGTATTGAGTTTAACAAGCAAGCTATATGGATAGAATTTGCTTCATTGTTAAATTTCTCTGAAAATTCAACAACAGTAGTCTTGGATAAATGAAATAAAGGAGGGTAGAACTTTACACTACCATCAAAATAACTTGGCTGTAATACGTTTAATATCTATTTGGTTATAAATTCTGGTTTTGAAATCATTCCTGAAAAGTAATTTTTCATCCTTTTCCAGAATAGTCAACAATCTCAAACTTCTTTTTCACTCTCTTAAATTTTCACTGTCATTGACAGTTTTTCAGAGTATTGCTCATATAACTGTTAGCACATATCTGTAGATTTGTTAGTTCGTCTATACTGCAATCACTGTCTTCATGTTTGTGAACTTAGTAATAATCTTCACGAAACTACATGAGTCTGTGGAAAAAAAGAGGGTGATGGTAGAGGGTTGTTTTTTGGATTGGAGACCTGTGACTAGTGGTGATCATTACTGGTTCCACTTCTTCTTCTGTTTGTTACTTATATAAATGATTTGGATTAAAATATAGGAGGCAATGTTTGTAAATTGCAGGTGACCCCAAAATTTGCAATACAGTGGACAGTGAGGAAGGTTATCTAAGATTACAAAGAGATCTTGATCAATTGGGTCACTGAGTTGAGCAGTGGTAAATGGAGTTTAATTTGGATAAATGTGAGGCATTGCATTTTGGTAAAACGAACAAGGGCAGGACTTTGGGCCCTAGGCAGTGTTGTAGAGCAGAGACACTTGGGAGTTCAGGTGCATAATTCTTTGAAATTTACATCACGGATAGACAGGGTGGTTAAGAAGGCATTTGGTACGCTTGCTTTCATTGCTCAGACCTTTGGGTATAGAAGTTGGGATGTTATGTTGAGGTTGTACAGGATGTTGGTGAGGCCTCTTATGGAGAACTGTGTACAGTTCTGGTCACCCTTCTATAGGAAGGATATTATTAAATTGGACAGGGTTCAGAAAAGATTGTTACCAGGAATAGAAGGTTTGAGTTTTAAGAACGGATTTGGTGAGTAAGCTGGGATTTTTTTTTTGCTGGTGCATAGAAGATTGCGGGGTGACCTTTTTATAGAGGTTTATAAACTCTTGAGGGGTGCAGATAAGGTAACTATAAAGGGTCTTTTCCTTCGGGTGGAGGAGTTCAAAACTAGGGGGCATTAGTGAGTTTTGAGAAGATTTGTAGCTCAGGTTGAGGTTCTGGATGTCGGTTTGCTCGCTGAGCTGGAAGGTTCATTTTCAGACATTTCATCACCATACTGAGTAACGTCTTCACTAAGCCTCCGAATGAAGCACCGGTGGTGTAGCCTGCTTTCTGTTTATATGTTTGAGTTTCCTTGGGTTGGTGATATCATTTCCTGTGGTGACGTCATTTCCTGTTCTTTTTCTTAGGGGATGGTAAATGGGATCCAAGTCAATGTGTTTGTTGATAGAGTTCCAGTTGGAATGCCATGCTTCTCGGAATTCTCGTGTGTCTCTCTGTTTGGCTTGTCCTAGGATGGACGTGTTGTCTCCCTAGAAGTGGTGTTCTTCCTCATCTGTATGTAGGGATACTAGTGAGAATGGGTCATATTGTTTTGTGGCTAGTTGATGTTCATGTATCCTGATGCCTAGTTTTCTGCTTGTTTGTCCAATGTAGTGCTTGTTACAGTTCTTGCACGGTATTTTGTAAATGACATTTAGTTTTGCTTGTTGGCTGTCTAGGGTCTTTCAAGTTCATGAGCTGCTGTTTTAGTTGTTGGATTTGTGGGCTACCATGATGCCGAGGGGTCTGAGTAGTCTGGCAGTCATTTCCGACATGTCTTTGTAGGGGAGAGTGGATGTGTTTTGTCTGTTTGTTTGGGTTTGTTGCTCAGAAATTGGCGGACTGTATTCATTGGGTAATTTTTTTAGGGGGCATATTTTTAAGGTGAGAGCAGAACGTTCCTTTTTTAAAAGAGCTTGAAGGACAACTTTTTTTTTAAAAGAGTGATTTGTGTGTGGAATTAATTATGAGAAACAGTGGTGGATGCAGGTACAGTTAGAACATTTAAAAGACATTTGGATAAATAGATGAATAGGAAAAGTTCAGAGGGATGTAGACCAAATGCCAGCGAGACTAGTTTAGTTTGGGAACATGGCTGGAGTTGACT